>NC_041389.1:711190181-711217045 GCF_002162155.2 Triticum dicoccoides | reverse complement strand
GTGGTCTCTATCTGGAGAGATTTTATCTGGAAAATTAGTGTCCCACCCACCTAATATCCATGTGTTTCTTTGGCTAATGGTGCATAACAAGAGTCTGACTAGGGACAATCTGGTTAAATGCCAGCATGTGAAAGACTTGACATGTGTCTTCTGTAGTGAAGCTGAAAGTATCCATCACTTGTTTTTTGAATGTGTGGTGGCCCGACAAGTGTGGCTGGTGATCTCTAACTGCACTAAGATGCATGTACCTGAATCATTTGAATCTTTTATTCCTTTTTGGAAGAAGAAGAAAAATGCTATGATGCTATAAACCTGATTTATGCTGCTACCTTATGGAGCTTATGGTTGTTTCGGAATGAAATTGTGTTCCATGGAAGAAGATGGCGAAGTATCAAGTGTGTGCTGGAAATGGTGGGGAGGCATATCCATCAACGGAAGATACTGTGCGTGGACTCCCAAGCTGTGCTAATCCTCCAATGCTTGAAGCTGCTCGACCATCATCATCGGGAGTTGCTTAGGATTGCCTGGCATGTAGATGCTCCTGTAGGGATTTCCTAGCTTGTACGTTGCCTTCCCTGTAGGGGTCGTATCCTAGTTATCTTGTAGGTGTTCAGACTTTTGCTGCTTCATCAATAATAATTCTGCTGCGGCTACTTCTGGCTAGAGCCGAGAGCTATTAACAGTGTGTTTTGGTTGCCTTTGCTTTTTCAATAAAAAGTTGGGGCAGGGGGCAACCCCTTTAGTTTCAAAATAAAAAATTCATAAGAGCCTGTTGTAAATTGATCATCAAAGCCATGGACACAGCTCCAGTGCCGTAAAGGCACCTGCCTTTGAGTCACTAACATGTGGGCCATCCACCTGTTGGGCCCACATGTCACGGTCACAAAGGCAGTATGTTTGAGGAGTGTCAGTCGAGGCTAGTCCTGGCCATCTCTGGTCCGGCCCTGTCGGCCCACCCAGGCCTGGCCCTAAAATCCAGGGCCTAGGCCCGATGGGCTTGCTCGTGGGCCGGGCTTAGGCCTAAATTTTGAGCCCACCAGCAAGGCCTTGACGGGCTTGGGCTTGGCATATTGGCATTTTAAGGAAGAGGCCCGACCTATGGCCCTAAGCCCTAAGGGCTTTCGAGGGCTTTTTACCAGATGGGCCGGGCTTGGGCTTGAAAAGTAGGCCCGATGGTAGGGCCTGGGAGGGCCTGGGCCTCAGTTTTCTGCCGTGGGCTTTTTTAGGCCCGGCCCAAGCCCGGCCCGGCCCGGCCCATGGCCAGATATAGTCGAGGCGTTCAGGAAGAAAGTGAGAGGGAGTCCACTTGAATCACACGGACGTTTCAAAAGTTCAGCGTGGCGTGTGCGCTGACGCTGGGTCGAGTCGGAAGCGCAAGCCCAGCAGCATCTCTTCTCCCCCCTCTCCGATCTCCACTCCACAGTCCTACCTACCCATCCTCCCCTTCCGAGTCTCCACCCATACCCAGCCGCCGCCGGCGGAAAGAGCACGGCGAGATGAGCTCGGGGATGGGCAAGGTGGTGTGCGTCACCGGCGGCTCGGGCTACATCGCCTCCTGGCTCGTCAAGCTCCTCCTCCACCGCGGCTACACCGTCCGCGCCACCGTCCGGGACACCGGTCAGGACCCCCTTCCCTTCTCCCTCCCCTTGTTCCCTTCCTTTTCCGCCTGATCTACTACGTGGTGGATCCATGGTTACGGCCCAGTTGGTTGTTGCTTGGTCCCCGCGGCCGCCCCGCCAGGGGTTCATCGATTCAGTGGGTGGGGGACTAGGTTTTATTCAGGTTGTCAGATTGGAACTGATACAGCGTCAGGGACCAATTAGTTCATGCTGTGAGTGAGTGAGTGGCAGCGTTGGGGAGTCAACGCCATCTCCCTCCCTGCAACTGTTATATTTACAAATCCAAGTCTGGAAGTGTCAAGGGGCAGCCATCCTGATTTGTGAATTTTAAACTGCACAACCTAGCTCTCACAAACATAATACTGTTGCTAGCATGTCGCTGCGACAGTCAATTTTTTTCCCCATTATAAATCTTTTAGATTTGTTGGCGTTCAAAATCAACATGAATTCAGGCTCTGTTCACTCACTCCCTTGTACACTACTTAATTACTAGTTAGCAATAAGAGCATGCTGTGAGTGCTAGTGTTGGGGAGTCAACGGCATCTCCCTGACGAAACTATATATCCAAGTCTAGTAAGACTCAAGTGGCAGCCAGTCTGACTTCCAAATTAAAAAACTACACAAGTGAGTTCTCATAATAGTGTGGCCAGCGTGTTCCTGTGACACTCAATTAACATAAATGTTGGCATGCTGGAATGTTTTCTATTTAATAATTATCTTGGCTGAATGGGTTGAGTGGGTGGGGGTGTTTTACCTTGGCTGTGTCAGCTGGGTTTAGGTCTCTCTTGAGCTGGGTTTCCCTGGTGGTTTGGATTGCTTTGGCTATAAACAGATTTGGTTTCATTAATGAAATCGGGGGAGTCACCCCTTTTAATAAATAAAGAACTGATATTTCCTTCTTTCAGCCGACCCCAAGAAAACGTTGCACCTGCAGGCCCTGGATGGAGCCAAGGATAGGCTGCACTTGTTCAAAGCAAGCTTGTTAGAAGAAGGCTCCTTCGATGCTGCCATCGCGGGTTCTGACTGTGTGTTCCACACGGCTTCTCCCTTTTATCACAATGTCAAGGATCCCAAGGTTAGCATGTACTATATCATGACCATCTTGTGCACAATTACAGACAGCATGTGTTTGTTCCTTAATTATGCATGTGTGCGGGCTTATGTTTTCAACAGCTAAAACTGTTTATGATGTTTAGTTAGTAAATTCAACAGCTTCACTGGACGTTTGTTCTGTGTACTTATGTGTGTCTTTACTGTCTTGCAGGCTGAGTTACTTGACCCAGCAGTCAATGGAACACTCAATGTTCTCCGTTCCTGCAAAAAAGCCTCAATCAAGAGAGTGATCATAACGTCGTCCATGGCTGCTGTTGCCTACAATGGGAAGCCCAGAACACCTGATGTAGTAGTTGATGAGACATGGTTTTCAAGTGCAGAGGTCTGTGAAAAGAATGAGGTAATATGTCTTTCTGTGCTGGTAGAGCTCTGCTTGTTTTTCACATATGGTGTGGCAAGTCATGTTAATAAATACATATGCCTGTGCTCTATATTTATCACTCTGCCTGCACTCAAATGCCCTTGATTAGCGTACTAGATGACTTACATACACCTCTACTGAAATACAGTTTCTTAGGATGAGAGGGTGATACCATTGTTGTTGAAGATCTTGGTTTTTGTGTTTTCACACAAGGATGTAGGTTGAGTCCAATTATACATAATCCATAACGAGAAATTTAAGAATAGGAAAGTAACTGTCAATTGATCTTGTTCCATCTTTATTTGTGTCATACTATACTTGTTTTCAGGAAGAAAAAAAAACTATACCTGGTTAAGTCAACACCAGTGCCAGTATGTTATAGGTAGTCAGTCTCTGTCTGCTGCTACTACACAATTGCAGAACAACTCTGCATCTACACATTATTCAGTTAAGATTCTGCTGAATATAAACATAGTACTTGCCTCATAGATGTTGAACCGGCATATAAATATATAATCACTTCACTACTATTAACATACGAATGACATCTGCACTTGTCATCATAAGTATATCGCTACTATTACCATACGACTGACACCTGCATTTATCATTATAAGCACATTGTTCTTCAGTGGGGATATGCGTTCCATTCCTCGTATTGACTATAAGCTTAGACATAATTTCTGCTTTAACAGAGTTCTTTCGATATTTGTTACCTAACTTGAAATTAGATTGCCTTATATAACTTTGTATGCAAATCTTTCAAAACTTTACTTTCACATCCTTTTGTATTGCCATTTTAAATCCGTACTTGACTGTACATCATTTGCATTCTCATCTGGTTCTCCTGAATGTTCATCTGCTTCAGCAATGGTATGTGCTATCCAAGACCCTTGCTGAGGAAGCTGCATGGAAGTTTGCAAATGATAATGGATTTGAAATAGTTACAATAAACCCAGCTATGGTCATCGGTCCCCTGTTGCAGCCTACACTGAATACTAGCGCAGAGGCAATATTGAAGTTTATAAATGGTATGTCTGTATGTGTCTTCATAATTAATTTTTTAGGTTAGCTCTGTGCAAGTATGTAAGGTAGAGCTCTGTTACACCCTACACACATTTTGCATTTGTCATTTGTTTGAGAGAATACCCCTGTTAAGCCATTAGCACAATTTCTGCAAACAAGCTCAAGATATTCCAAGTGCTATTGAATTATGTTCCTTTCATTTCTTTTTATGTGTGTACATGTGTTTTGGGCACTGGCATAAGCACTATAGACATTGCCATATTGGAATGATTCTACTCTTCATTGTTTATCTAGCTAATAGTTTGTGCATCCTAAAGCTGCACGTTACATGTACGGTGAATGTTATGAATCTTATAAGAAATATCAATAAGATGACTGTTTAATTGGACATTTGATTGTTCTCTATGGGGGTCTGGCCTATGGTACCTTCAGTGCCATGAATATATTTTCATCTAGCAGAGAGGATATTTGTTGGCCGATGAGAAACATGCATGACGTAGATGCTTATGTCTCAAAAATATTAAAAACTACAGTTCTTGTGCCAAAAGAAGTCTACTCTAACGGGACATCTCTGAACTCTTGACAAGAAATCCTTGGTATTTTCATGCAGGATCATCTTCTACATACCCCAATTTCAGCTTTGGATGGATAAATGTTAAAGATGTTGCCCTGGCACATATTCTTGCATATGAAGTTCCTTCAGCAAACGGAAGATACTGTATGGTTGAAAGAGTTGCTCACCACTCGGAGATTGTCAAGATCATACGTGAAATGTACCCCAACTTTCCAGTGCCAGAAAAGTAAGCTAACATTCTTTGCAAGCGCTTTCTCAAGTAAATTCCTTGGAATCGAATCGAGAACAGCAGTGTTGGATATTAGTTATTTGTTTCTTGTTGAGGCTTCACGGACACCGAAGAGCGCTTAAGCTGTTCATTTGCACCATTTCTTGTTGAGGCTTCATGGACATTGTAGTGACGGGACTCATTATTTTCCATTTTTTGTGCAGGTGTGCAGATGACGCACCATTTGTCCCTATCTACCAGGTATCGAAGGACAAGATAAGAAGTTTGGGCATGGAGCTGATTCCCCTGGAGACGAGCCTCAAGGAGACTATTGAGAGCTTGAGAGAGAAAGGATTTGTTACTTCTGAGTCGAGCCATCTGTGAAACTTTCTTTGCTTTGGCGTCACTGGATGCATGCATGTTTATGTACACCTAAAATAAATGGAGGCATATTGCACTCTGTGAATCCGTTGTGTTTTCATGGATTCGAGTCTCAAGATGTTCCTTAGAATATGGGCAATCAGGAGCATGCTTGCAAATAGAAAGACTCACTACTTAGTCTCGATGACATGCTAGTGGACTTAACTTTCTAGCGACATATAGTGTATATATATTTCTACATGACTTTATATGTATACTATACTCTAGATAACTTCTGGAAATGATCCAATTGAGAAAGAAATGTGTTTGTGGAAACTGGTTCTACTAACATGATTTTAAGGGAGATTCAATATTTCCAGACTATTATGAAGAGCAGTGGAAGTGTCGTGACATTGTTGGTCATGGTGCTGTAATTGTTGCTTCAACAATTGCACTCCTTATGGATACTATATGGTAATCTTGGATGCATATGTATCTATATTTTAATAATACCTTGTTGAGTTCTAAGAATATCCGTAAAATTGCTTATGTTGAAATTCATAAACTGAGTGAGGTTGAAAACCTACTCGTAACTCAGCAAAAGGGATTTTCAAGGAAATCTCAAAGTAAATGCTTCTCTATATTGTGGATTGTATTATACATGCATTAAACAAGCTACACATTTGGCATAAAAAATAATTTTCTAGAATCTTGATAAGTTCAAGATATGACATGGTCGCGTAGGTCATCCTGAGGTTGGGATGATAAGAAAATTATTGATGGTTCCATTTGACAAAATTCTAGGCTGGTATGCGAAATTCGATTCGTTTGGCCAGGTTTGCATATGAGTAGCATCAATTGCGCTAATACAATCATTTTCAGGCATGAACAAAGTGAAACTGTTATGGTTCACAACAATAAATTCATGCCATGGCATGAACTAACAATTAGTACTGCCCACCTTGAAATATGGATACCATCTATAGTTGGTTCATATCTTCAAAGGAGTTTGACCAGTAGATGACTTCATCATCTCTCCTCCCAGCTCTCCAATCATACCGGGATATTGTCTCATCGGATCTCCTAAATGTGCTATGAATCACTCTAAACCTTTGGGTATGACCTACAAGATGAAGAAACATTGTTACTTGCTCTTTCAAAAGATGTGTGGATACTATCTATTAGCAATTGCCTCTCCCTAAATGTCTTCACAAGCTTGGAAAAGGGCTACTTATTCGAAGCATGTTCAGAAACTCTACATCATTACGGTTGTAGATGTAGTTCTCATGTAGTTCGGATTAGTCATCCTCTCTCTATCTCGGGAAGCATTGGAGCATATATGTCCACACTCATGGAATTGCGAAGAACCGCACTCTTGTGGACTAACATGAACCAGTCCTAAATCATAGCTACGAGTGTTAATAACTGAAAGCTTCATTCATTCGTCACAGTGAAATCGATGTTGTGGTAAGTAACGATGGAATCAAACCTACACCTTACCTAACAACCTAGCAGTGCAGGGATGGGGTGGTTGTATGTTGCTTACCTCCATGGGAGACAACGACGACAACCTGCTTGTGCCGGAGATGAGGCGAACGAGACGGAGATGGAGACGAAGGGGAGGAGCAGTTAACGAAGGTGAGAAGCATGTTCCGGTGCCGGAGATCTTTGTCCATGCCGCTGTCGGCACCGCAGATCTAAATCGCCGGCACGAACAGTGCCCAAAATCGTGGTTGGATTTGACCTCCTGCTGGAAGTGAACAACTAGAAGGGGGCTGAGACTAGATTTCAAGCCAGCAGATTTTCATATCTCGCCATCTCCACGCCCGCTCCCTACATAAGCTGGCCCCCGCCTTGCAATCGCGTTAGCCTGGCTCCATGAAAAATCGCAAATCCAAGTGTTTTCCTTGAACCAAGATATACATTGCTTGGAGTATCGTGCGAGCACGGGCCAACACCTCACATGAGTAACCAAACAGGCTTTTTGCACTCACTTTGCTTGTGTTGGAGTTGGTGCGAGCAACCAAATGGCTATGTGAAGATCTCTTATAATAATTTAGGAGGAAGTAGATGCCAACTACAACTGCGCGTACATATATACACATCGCCTTGTAAACGCAAGAAAGGTCACAAATGGTGTAGAGTAAATGCACCGATGCACATAGTAGAATGACATACTCAACAAGCAATGTGTACTAATAAGATCTATTTTGGCCATGAACGGTGAACAATGTTAATCATCAGCTATCAAGGAACTTGGAATGGAGCTCTGCCTCTTCCTTATATAGGTACAGTAAACATAGAAAAATGTGTCTTTGTGATTTTGAGTAAAATGTCTTAATACGTGCAATCAGTCTAGAATATGTAAAACCAAAACAATTGCAATGATCACTATAGCCTTAAAATATGTGACAAAGCATATGAACATCTCCATCTCACTTCATGGACATCACAATCTACTATTAATTGTGTCCACATTGGCACAATTACCGAACAAACACCAAAGAGATTTGTGGAGGAGCTGAATAAAGTAAAAGATCTATGAGATCTTCATGCTGTCATGCGGCTCATATCCCACCAGCCTTCAGTTCCCGGCTCAAGATTTTACTTTATATGGTATACTATTCAATAACATTGCATGATAAATAAATAAAACCACAGAAACATGTACTCTACTTTAATTCAAAAGATTAATTAAGACATGTCAGCGAGCCATCATGCAAAACTATCATCATATCATGTCTTAGACAATAGAAACCACTCGCTGTGGGCATATGCCATCACCATTTTCTCATCAATGTCACATCTTTTGAGAGACCAATTTAGAAACTAGATCAAAAGAAGTAGTGCAAATTGTAGAGTTCAAATGGAAAGACTAAGCTATTGGCTACAAATAAATTTTGAAGGCAATTAAACCAAAAATCACAAAGTTAATGTTGCAAGAAAATTGAGATTCATTACAACATAATTCATTCGCCTGCTTGGACATGCCAACAACACATGGAACTGTCAAGCTTACTAGAAAAAAACCAACAATATTGTGAGTGACATGATTCATCAAAAGACACTTGTCGCCTCCAAGTTAGTCATCTTTCTTGTTGATGAGAGTGGCCCATACCTTTAAGACTACTCGATCATACATTGTCAATGCGCCACATCACAAGGTCTCAGCCATTCTGTAAGTATTAATGTGTCAGTGTGATTTCAAAAAGGGGATGCCACGATAAATCTTCAATTAAGTAGACATAGCATAATTGGGTGTAACATTCGAGGATCCATGTTATAGGAAGTTTGCTTGAGCACATATGAAATATATTGCTGGAAGTTTGCTTGAGCACATATGAAATATATTGCTGGAAGTTTGCTCGAGCACATATGAATATATAACTTTCTATGTGATCATCACTAATATGATTAAACATTAAGTAATATATTAGTATTTATATAAGAATGGATCCAAATAAAAAAAGAAAGGGCATATAGATGTACCTGGTGGATTGTAGAAACTCATGTATGGGATCAAATAACGAAATTTCTCTCTCTTCCATAGCTTCTTCCATTGTAGTGTCTTGATATTAACCTCATAGATGCCAAGCTCCGCAGTTATGAAAATGATATCACTGGCCTCCACAGATCCAACCAGTCTGAGTCTTTTGTTGGTATTTTGAAAAGGGAGAAGGTTTATGAGTTCGACGACTCTACGCATAGTCCATGACGCTTTTCCATTAGCATCCAATTGTCTTGACCATATGTTGAGGGTTACCTTGTCCACATGCGCAAACCCCAAACTACCATCCTCCATCGCCATGAGGATAGTGGAACCGCTAATGATAGCCCCGGACAATGGCGTATCAATCAACGATAAGCAATTAGAGCTCAAGTCATACTTCAGAATTTCTACACTATCATCATCATCATGTGTAAGCATGAAGTGAAGTGCATTTTCAACAAGGATGGAGGGCATTGAGTCGATGAATGCATCAGGTGCAAGTTGTAGACTAGAGGACATATCGCTCCACTCAACATCAGAGCATGACTTGCTCCAGTCACCTGTCACCGGCGAGGACACACGTGCATGTGCAACACAATTGTCATCATCTGTCAAGTCAAGGCCCAAGAATACTACCTGGAAGGGCCCTGCATGACACGCGCGATGGTCACAATCGCTCGCTGCACAAAGCAGTGCAGTGGCCCCATCGACGTAGCCCATCGACGTGGGCACCTTTAACTTTCTTTGGCGACCTGTCATGGGGTCCCAAACAACAAGGTGCGTTGGCGTCCAATTATCCCGAAGGAGAACGCGACCATGACGGCAGTCCCACACAGGGTATTTATAGTTACCCCCGCGGTTGTCGGGAATGTTTGCACCGAATTTTATGGTGGAGATGAAGCGCGGCGAGGGGGCTTTCCTCGGGAGAAAGTCGAGGGGCCAGGAATAAATGAACCCCAACATGGGGGAAGATCCATGGAACTTACGATAGCGACCACGAAAGGCATGGCAGGAGAGAATGCCGAGCCATCGCTTGTTGGCAACGGAGGCACGCAGGAGGCACGCGGGCTCATTCGGCGGGAGGCGAAAGAAGATCTCCTCGAATAGCTCGTCGGGCAGCAATTCTATGGGCGGCGGCGGCGGCATGGTTGGTGGAGGCGAGGGTTTCGGGTGGAGGGGGAGGAGGTTCGAGGGTAGGTTTTTATATTGATTTTGGAAGGTTAGTGTTTCTTGCCAAGATTGACCATCCTATGGGCCACCGAAAGCTCAAGGCCAAGCTTGGGTTAAAATCAAGACACGCGGGGTCCATGGCAGGCTACCCGTGCCTGGAGGTAGGCCTGCTGCGAGGCTTCCCACAAAGACGCCAACCCGGTGTATTACGGAGTGGGTCCAATTAAATAATGTTTTTTGTCTCACTAAGAAATTAGATCAAACTACTAATCTCGCGGATGCTACAAACCATACCTGGCCATCTGTCGGGCCGGGCCTACCAAAGCCTGATGCAAAAAACCCAAGCCCGAGTCCGGCCCAGCCATCAGGCCTAAAAATCAGGCCCAAACCCAACCCATCATGCTAAAAGCCCGCCGGACCTCAGGCCGGGCCTCTTCGTTAACGTGCGAATACGATGGGCCCAAGTCCGACCCGGCCCAGCCGCCGGGCTTAAAATCTAGGCCCGAGCCCGGCCCGTGGACAAGATCGGGCCGGTCTGCCCATGGCAGGTAAACAAAGTGAGTACAGCTGCCTACGCCGGCTGTAGGTGCGTGGCGTGTACCATAGCTGGCCAAACGGGCCGGCCCGGCCCGGCCCGGCACGGCCCATCCTAATCGTGCCTGGCACAGCCCGGCCCGCCTAGGCACGATTATTATACGGGCCGTGCCGTGCCAGCCCGCGTGCTGCAGCCTGCAGCCCAGGCACGGCCCGACCCGCCTAGGCACGATTATTATATGGGCCGTGCCGTGCCAGCCCGCGTGCTGCAGCCTGCAGCCCAGGCACGGCCCGTATGCTAATCGGGCCGGCCCACCGGCACATCAGGCCCACTAATCTACCTCCTATTTTGCGCACTGAGCGTTTTTAGCCTATTTTTACCTGTTGGCCCATATTAGAATACATAAAAAATATAAAAAAGTTAATCGGGCCGTGCCGTGCCGGCCCGCGTGCTCGCCCTTCAGGCCCAGGCACGGCCCATGGCGTGCCGCGTGCCGAGCCCGGCCCGTTTAGCACGTGCCGTGCCGTGCCAGGCCTGTGCGGTGCCGGCCGTGCTACCGGGCCGGCCCAACTATCCCGGCCCGTTTGGCCAGCTATAGCGTGTACGTGTACGGTGACGACTTGCCGAGACGGAGGCGGCCCACCCACCACGACGCTGACACTAGTTATCTCTCCCCTTTCCCCTTCCCCTTTCCCTGTCTCCGCTCTGCTCCACTCCACAGTCCACCACACCCGCCCAGCCGCAGCCGGAAAAGAGCACGGCGAGATGAGCTCCGGGACGGGGAAGGTGGTGTGCGTCACCGGCGCCTCGGGCTACATCGCCTCGTGGCTCGTCAAGTTCCTCCTCCAGCGCGGCTACACCGTCCGCGCCACCGTCAGGGACACCGGTCAGTACTCAGGACCCCACCCCCTTCCATCCCATCCCCTTCCTTTTCCGCCTGCTCTAGCTGGCGGATCCATGGTTATCGGTTGGTTATCGGTCCCCGCCGCACCGAGGGATTCATGGATTTGTTCATGGTTATCGTGGCTGGGAGACTAGGTTTTGTTCAGGATGTCAGATTGAAACTAATAATCCAAGAAAGAAGAAGAAGAAGCTGACTGAATTTGTTAGCATGCTGTGAGTGAGTGAGTGAGTGAGTGGCATGCAGTGCTTGGAAGTCAACGCCATCTCCCTGCTGCAACTTTTATATTATAGTACGTATTATAAATCTAAGTCTAGAATAGTCAATTTTTTTCATTATAAATCTTTTACATTGTTCGAGTTCAAAATTAACATAAATTCTGCCTCTGTTCACTCACTCCCTTGTATACTACTGAATTAGTTAGCAATAAGAGCATGCTGTGACTCCCTCCCTTAACATAATTCTGGCTCCCTAGTACAACTATATATCCAAGTCTAAATACAGAGTCAAGTGGCAGCCATTAAAAACTACACAAGTGATAGTGTGGCTAGCGTGTTCCTGTGACAGTCAATTTTTTCGTTACAAATCTTTTAGATTAGATTGTTGGAGTTCAAAATCAGCATAAATTGACACTTGGAATGTTTCCTTTTTAATATAACATGCATGTGCGGTGCTAACTGAACTGACGGTTCCTTCTTCCAGCCGACCCAAAGAAAACATTGCACCTGCAGGCCCTGGATGGAGCCAAGGACAGGCTGCACTTGTTCAAAGCAAGCTTGTTGGAAGAAGGCTCTTTCGATGATGCCGTTGCCGGCTGCGATTGTGTCTTCCACACGGCCTCTCCCTTTTATCACAATGTCAAGGATCCCAAGGTTAGCACCATGAGACTGATGACTACATAATGTTCATCAGGAAGGAGCACCTTGTTGGAGATGGGCCAAATATTGCGCTCAATACTTGACCTAGCAGCTGAGTTACACTACATCATGAGACTGATAACTTTTGTTTTGTATATGTATGTGTGTCTTTCAGGCTGAGTTACTTGACCCAGCAGTCAATGGAACGCTCAATGCTCTCCGTTCTTGCAAGAAGGCCTCTATCAAGAGAGTGATCGTAACGTCATCCATGGCTGCTGTTGCCTACAATGGGAAACCAAGAACTCCTGATGTAGTAGTTGACGAGACATGGTTTTCAAGTGCAGAGGTCTGCGAAAAGAATAAGGTAATATGCCTTTCTGTGCTCATAGACCTCTGCTTGTTTTTCACATATGGAGTGGCAATCACGTTAATAAAATATACTATCTGCCTTTCTATATGTCTTTCACTCCGTCCGCACTGAAATGCCCTTATTTTGTCTACTTGATGACTTGCATACCACCAATTCTGCAAATGCACCTCTACTGAAATAGAATTTTCTTAGGATAAGAGGGTGATACCATTGTTATTGAAGACCTTGGTTGTGTGTTTTCACACAAGGATGTAGGTTGAGTCCAATGATACACAATCAATAATCCACAACAAAAAAGTTTAAGAATAGGAAAGTAACTGTCAATTATAGATGGTCAGTCTATAATTTGTGTCATACTATACTATACTTGGTTAGTATAATTGATCTTGTTCCATCTTTATTTGTGTCATACTATACTATACTTGGTTAGTGTTCAGGAAAAAAAATTATACCTGGTTAACTCAGCACTAATGCCAGTATGTTATAGATGGTCAGTCTCTGCCTGCTGTTACTAAGCAATTGCCATAACAACTCTGCATCTACACACTGGTTAGTCAAGATTATGCTGAATACTACCTCATCGATGCTGAAGCGACATACAATGCCATATAACTGACATCTGGACTTGTAATCATAAGTACATCACTACTATTACTGTATAACTGGCGCATGGACTTGTCATTATAAGTACATCGTTCTTCAGTGGGGATATGCATTTGGTTCCTCATACTGACTATAAGCTGCCATAATTTCTGCTTTAACAGGGTTCTTTCGATATTTGTTTCCTAACTTAAAAATTAGATTGCTTTATTTAATTTTGTATGCAAATCTCAAAACTTTACTTCCACATCCTTCTGTATTTGAATTTTAAATCCATGGTTGACTGTACATCATTTATGTTCTCATCTTGTTATCCTGAATGTTCGTCTGCTTCAGCAATGGTATGTGCTATCCAAGACCCTTGCCGAGGAGGCTGCATGGAAGTACGCAAATGATAATGGATTAGAAATAATTACAATAAACCCAACAATGGTCATCGGTCCCCTGTTGCAGCCTACACTGAACACTAGCACAGAAGCAATATTGAAGTTTATAAATGGTATGTCGGTATGTGCCTTGATAATTAACTTTTTATAGGTTAACTCTATGCATGTAAGGTAGAGCTCCGTTATGCCCTACACCCATTTTGTATTTGTCATTTGTTTGAGAGAATACCCAAGCTCAAGATATTGCAATTTCTATTAGCCATTAGCAAAATTTCTGCAAACAAGCTCAAGATATTTCAAGGGATGTTGAATTTATGTTTCTTTCATTTCCTTTTTTTTGTGTGTGTTTTTTGGGTACTGGCAAAAGCACTATGAGATATTGCCATATTGGAATGATTCTACTTTTCATTGTTTGTCTAGCTAATAGTTTATGCATCCTACCGCAAGTTACATGTACAGTGAATGTTATGAATCTTGTGAGAAATATCAATAAGAGGATTGTTTTCAATTGGACATTTGAATGTGGGTCTGCCTATGGTACCTTTGCGTTTCTCTCTGGCTTTGCGTTCATTTATTTGGACGCTTGAGCTTCAGAGCCATGCATATATTCTCATCTAGCAGAGAGGATGTTTAGCGACCAATGGAAAACATGAACAGAATAGTTACCTGTCTAAAAAAAGGGTTAAAGTCACAGTAGTTGTGCTAAAAGAAGTCTACTCTAACAGGACATTACCGTTTGACTCTTGACAAGAAATCCTTGGTATTTTCATGCAGGATCATCTTCTACATACGCCAATTTCTGCTTTGGATGGATAAACGTTAAAGATGTTGCCCTGGCACATATCCTTGCATATGAAGTTCCTTCAGCAAACGGAAGATATTGTATGGTTGAAAGAGTCATTCACCACTCGGACCTTGTCAAGATCATACACGAGATGTATCCTGAATTTCCAGTGCCAGACAAGTAAGTTAGCATTCAATGAATCCCTTGGAATTGAATCGAGAACAGTATACTGTTGGATATTATTAGTTGCTTGTTTCTTGTTGAGGCTTGAGGGACATAATAGATGTTTTCCAATCATGCATTTCTCAACATTGTAGAGAGCGCTTAATCTGTTCCTTTGCACCATATGGCGACGGGACCCCTGAAGTTAGTTTTTTTCCTTTCTTGTGTGCAGGTGTGCAGATGATGCGCCGTTTGCCACAATCTACCAGGTATCAAAGAACAAGATAAGAAGTCTGGGCATGGAGCTGACCCCCCTGGAGACGAGCCTCAAGGAGACAATCGAGAGCTTGAGAGAGAAAGGATTTGTCACTTCTGAGTCGAGCCATCTGTGAAACTTTGTTTGCTTTGGCATCGCTAGTGGCAGACGCTGGATGCACACATGTTTATGTGCACCTGAAATAAATCGAGGCATAGTGTATTCTTGAGACATGTATTTGCGGATCTGCTGTGTTTCAATGGATTCAAGTTCCGAGACATGTATAACCAGTACACATGAATGTATGATGAATGCTTTTGGAACGCATGAATACAGACACAGATAGAAGGAAATAACAAGAGACACAGACACAGATAGAAGGAAATAACAAGAGACACAGACACAGATAGAAGGAAATAACAAGGGACGGTATCTTTTGTCGTAAACCAAACATACCTGATAACGCATGATGTGGTTGGATGGAAATTTCACAGAACAATGTGCTCCGATCTATGAGGGTGCTGTGAAAGATAGAACAGTACTGGCCCTAGTGGAGGTTCAGTTGGAACTTCTGAGTTGAGAGAACAGCTACTACGTATGTTGAATCGATAAAATATAACCAGCAACAACAACGATCATTTGCCGTTTACAGATCTTCAGGCTTGAGAGATAGTTGCGTGCAGGTAGAGGGAGGCACATCTGAATACTGCAATTGTGGGCCTGAGAAGAGGTTGAGCAGGTTACAGGTGAAACTCTGTTCTAGCCAATGTTTGTTGTCGCACAACATGTTTCATCTCTTTACATGGCTAAAGATGCACAACGAATAACGAACACACACCTAACAGTTTTTTGGAGTTTTTTTTTTTGCGGGGTAGTTTTCTGGAGCTATTGAAGCAGTTAAAATCTCTATGAGATCTTCATAGTCATGCAGCCCCATATTCTATAGTTCACTAAACTTATAGCTCGAGATCCAGTTAGCATGCTATACTCTTCAGCAACATTGCTTGCTAAATGCACCAGCACTTGGCAGGTAGCACTAATTAAATCCATCAGATTATTCATTTAGAAAAAACCCAGCAAGCCAGGGTGTAAAAAGGTTCATCATGCCATCTCTTGGGAAGCAGAAACCACCATCTCTCTGGACATGGCCTCATCATCTTCTCACCAACAGTACATCTTTTCAAAGATGAATTTAAAGATTGGATCAAAGCAGGGAGAGAGCAAACTGTAGAGTTTTTAAAATGGTAATACCAAGTTACTGTCTGCAAATGCTTTTTCAAGTAAATTCTACAACAGGGTACATCAAATTAGAGGTTCATTACAAAGATAATCAATTCACTCGGCCACTAACACAGGAGATTATCAAGCTAACTGACAGAAGCTACCAACATGAGAAAACAAGCAAGCACCGCTGCACCAAAAGGGCTACTGAATGATGACATAATTCATCAGGACTTCGCGAGACCCCTGTTCCCTCCAAGTTTGTCACCTATCTTGTTGATGAGTGTAGCCTCATACATATTCAACCACACATTCTTAATGCGCCGCGTCACTGGGGTCACCCTTTCTGCAAACATAGGTTTGTCAGTATGATTCTAGAAGGGGGATTACATGATACTGTATAAATTGCAAAATAAGCATAATTAGTTGTAACCACACGGCACTCAAAGTTTGTTCGCACCCATTTCAATCATAACTTTCAATCTGACTAGGCATTCAATGTTTTGTTTATTCCACTAACTTGTATGGAGTATTATTTGAGAGTTGTTCCGACATCACAAAAGAAAGGACATATAGATACAAACATACCTTGTGAATTGTAGAAACTCATGTATGGGATGAAAACTTGAAACTTTTCTCTCTCCCATACTCTCTTCCACTGTAGTGACTTCAGATTAATCTTGTAAATGCCAAGATCCGTGGTCACGAAAATGATATTGATGCCTTCCATAGATCCAATCAGCCTAAGTCTTTTCTTTGGATTTCGAATGGGAAGGATGTCGTTGATATTGATGACTGTACGCTGAGTCCATGATGCAACTCCGTCAGAATCCATGTGCCTTGACCACAGATTGAGGATTAACCCACCCACATGTGCAAACCCCAAACTGTCATCCTCCATCGCCATGAGGATAACATCATCAGCAATGACAGGCCCCACAAGCGGCATATCAATCAGTGATAAGCAATTAGTGCTCATGTCGTACTTGAGAATTCCTACTAGGCGATCATCGACGCAGCTACGAAGCTTGAAGTGAAGTGTGTCTTGGACGAAGACAGGAGGCGCTTTGTGGATGCACACATCAGAGTCAAGATGAAGGCCGGAGCATGGATTGCTCCACTTATCAAAATGAGAACGGTATATGCTCAACAAAATGGGGTTGCTGTGGTCACCTGTCACCGGCAAGGTCACCCACGCCTGTGCAACACAATCATGAGCATCAGTCTTGTTCAGAGCGATGAAGACGACCTGGAAGGGCCCTGCATGGCACGTACTGTGGTCACAGCCGCTTGCAGCACAGAGCACCGCTGCCCCATAGCTTTTGTTCACCAGGACGGGTGCATCCAGCTCCCTACGGCAGCCCGTCATGGGGTCCCAAACGGTGAGCGTCATGGGTTTATAGCCCGCATCGCCAAGGAGAACACGACCATGGCGGCAGTCCCACGCATCATATTCCCAGTCCCCCCAGTCATCGTCGGGAATGCACGCACGAAATTTCGTGGTGGGGACAAAGTGTGGGATATTATCTTCCATCTTCGGGCGGGAGTTCCAGTGGCAGGAATAAAGGAAGCCCAGCATGGGGGGAGCTCCATGGAACTCACGGTAGCGGCCGCGAAAGCGAGCGCCGGAGAGGAGGCCAAGCCAGAACTTGTTGGCGAGGGAGGCGCGCACGAGATGCTCAGCCTCGTCCGGCGGCAGGCGGAGGAAGATCTCCTCCAGATGCGAGTGGCGGCATGGAGGGTTGAGGCGGCGAGGGTTTCTGGTGGGGAATTTTTGAGCGGCGGCGGCGGCGGAAGGGAGGAGATCTGGAGATAATTCCTTATTTGACTTCTTTCTTAGTTTCCTTTTTTGCCCTAAAAAATTTCTTCCGCTTTTGACACTCAAATTTTATTTTATTCTCTTTATAACCTTTCCGTCATTTTTAACCACGAACACCCTTTTTTTTAAGGGAAAAAACGAACACCCTTATGTGCGACATGAAAAGTCCTTTCTACCCCGCGTTAGCCCGCTGAAAAAGCAGAAGTGCGTGTGATGTGGCCCCATACCTTCCCTTCTGATTCCCCACCCGAACCCTAACTCTATGACAACGGCGGCGGCGGGAGCACGAGACACATAGGGGCGGCGGTGGCTGTTGGGGGATGATCAAAACTCTGAGGAATATCAAAATTGTTGTCCATGACTGAAACACATAGTAGCTAGCGGCCGGAGCTTGTGAGCACGATGATTCAGACTATTGCAGCACGATGGATTTTTAAGTGTTGAACTCACCATCGATACTAATATGATCTCAACTAGTACCGCTGCAGATCACTTTGGGCCCTTTCTCCTTCTGGATTAATATAAAAAGCAAAATTTAAGTGCAGCTCGTGTCCACCAGAAGTAATTAAGGAAATCACCAGTGTCAGTTGTTTAAAAATGGACAAAAGGATAGAAGCAATGCATAGAAGCTCCCCCACAAGATGGGGGCTAGGGAGGGATTATAGAAACCTATTCTTACCTCTGCAACGTGCAATGCAGAGAGGTGACATGTTTATAGATACAATGATTTTCTTTGCCCTTCATCTATGCTTGTTATGTTGACATGGTAATCCAGTAGTGTGGTGAAGCTCCCCGCATTATGAACAATGTCAAATTATGCTATTGATATTTTAAACTTACTCTTTATTTTCTAATTTAAAATTGGATGGACTTCACAGCACAATTATCATCTTTGTTTATACACGTGCAAAACCTGTCATCTCTCTGCTTTGTTTCAGGGTGATATGCCTGATGGCATGCACAAGTCTGCTGAAGGCTGTGAGACGAACCCAACATATATTGCAGCAAAGAAGGCAAAACATCTTGAAGATAGCGAGACAACCCAAAAGTCTTGTCTTGATGCAGTGTTCAAGTTACTTGAGACTAGCAATCAGACAAGCTCATAGAATTTGTTGTCTGAATCAGTTCGACTTCTTCAGTCCCAAGTTCTAGCAGAAAGGCATTCCGCAACTCAACTTCGACTTGAAGTCCTATCTCTAAGAAAGATTGCGGAGAACACCAATGAGAACCCTCATCGCTAAACAGCTACACCTGGAAGCTATGACCGACATGCTAGGCCGGTCTCACAGCCTTACTCAGCAGCTTGGGCAGCAGTTCCTGCGCAAGGCTAACCTTTCTTGAACTGTCTTGGAAGTGGTCTCCGTTCAGTATTATTTTGTTACGCTGCAACAGTGCCCAGCTTTTGTAATCTGCTTCTTCGTTGCGCTTTATGATCACTGGTGGCGAACTTCGATGCCCAGTGAATGTAATATTGTTGGGGAACATTGCAGAAAATTAAAAAATTTTCCTACGGTTTCACCAAGATCCATCTATGAGTTCATCTAAGCAACAAGTCATAGGAGAGAGATTGCATCTACATACCACTTGTAGATCGCGTGCAGAAGCGTTCAAGAGAACGGTGATGATGGAGTCGTACTCGCCGTGATCCAAATCACCGATGACCAAGTGCCGAACGGACAGCACCTCCGCGTTCAACACACGTACGGAGCGGATGACGTCTCTTCCTTCTTGATCCAGCAAGGGGGAAGGAGAGGTTGATGAAGATCCAGCAGCACAACGGCGTGGTGGTGGATGCAGCAGGACTCCGGCAGGGCTTCGCCAAGCTGCTGCGGGAGGAGGAAGAGGTGTAGCAGGGGGAGGGAGGCGCCAAGACACAGGGTGCGGCTGCTCTCCCTCCCCCCTCCTTTATATAGGCCCCCAGGGGGGCGCCGGCCCTGGGAGATCTAATCTCCCAAGGGGGGCGGCGTCCAAGGGGGTGGAGAGGCAAGTGGGGCGCCCCCCACCTAGGGTTTCCAACCCTAGGCGCAGGGGGGGCCGGGGGGGGGGGGGCGCACCAGCCCACTAGGGGCTAGTTCCCCTCCCACTTCAGCCCACGGGGCCCTCCGGAATAGGTGGCCCCACTCGGTGGACCCCCGGGACCCTTCCGGTGGTCCCGGTACAATACCGGGTGACCCCGAAACTTTCCCGATGGCCGAAACAGCACTTCCTATATATAATTCTTTACCTCCGGACCATTTGGGAACTCCTAGTGACGTCCGGGATCTCATCCAGGACTCCGAACAATATTCGGTTTGCTGAATACTCATATTCATACAACCCTAGTGTCACCGAACCTTAAGTGTATAGACCCTACGGGTTCGAGAGACATGCAGACATGACCGAGACGGCTCTCCGGTCAATAACCAACAGCGGGATCTGGATACCCATGTTGGCTCCCACATACTCCTCGATGATCTCATCGGATGAACCACGATGTCGAGGATTCAAGCAACCCCGTATACTATTCCCTTAGTCAGACGGTATGTTACTTGCCCGAGATTCGATCGTCGGTATCCCAATACCTCGTTCAATCTCGTTACCGGCAAGTCACTTTACTCGTACCGTAATGCATGATCCCGTGACCAGACACTTGGTCACTTTGAGCTCATTATGATTATGCACTATCGAGTGGGCCCAGTGATACCTCTCCATTATACGGAGTGACAAATCCCAGTCTCGATCCGTGTCAACCCAACAGACACTTTCGGAGATACCTGTAGTGCACCTTTATAGTCACCCAGTTACGTTGTGACGTTTGGTACACCCAAAGCACTCCTACGGTATCCGGGAGTTACACGATCTCATGGTCTAAGGAAAAGATACTTGACATAGGAAAAGCTCTAGCAAAACGAACTACACGATCTTGTGCTATGCTTAGGATTGGGTCTTGTCCATCACATCATTCTTCCAATGATGTGATCCTGTTATCAACGGCATCCAATGTCCATAGTCAGGAAACCATGACTATCTGTTGATCAACGAGCTAGTCAACTAGAGGCTCACTAGGGACATGTTGTGGTCTAAGTATTCACACGTGTATTACGATTTCCGGATAATACAATTATAGCGTGAATAAAAGACAATTATCATGAACAAGGAAATATAATAATAATCCTTTTATTATTGCCTCTAGGGCATATTTCTAACAGTCTCCCACTTGCACTAGAGTCAATAATCTAGTTACATTGTGATGAATCGAACACCCATAGAGTTCTGGTGTTGATCATGTTTTGCTCGCGGAAGAGGTTTAGTCAACGGATCTGCGACATTCAGATTCGTATGTACTTTGCAAATATCTATGTCTCCATCTTGAACATTTTCACGGATGGAGTTGAAACGACGCTTGATGTGCCTGGTCTTCTTGTGAAACCTGGGCTCCTTGGCAAGGGCAATAGCTCCAGTGTTGTCACAGAAGAGTTTGATCGGCCCCGACGCATTGGGTATGACTCCTAGGTCGGTGATGAACTCCTTCACCCAAATTGCTTCATGCGCTGCCTCCGAGGCTGCCATGTACTCCGCTTCACATGTAGATCCCGCCACGACGCTCTGCTTGCAGCTACACCAGCTTACTGCCCCACAATTCAACATATACACGTATCCGGTTTGTGACTTAGAGTCATCTAGATCTGTGTCGAAGCTAGCGTCGATGTAACCCTTTACGACGAGCTCTTCGTCACCTCCATAAACGAGAAACATGTCCTTTGTACTTTTCAGGTACTTCAGGATATTCTTGACCGCTGTCCAGTGTTCCTTGCCGGGATTACTTTGGTACCTTCTTACCAAACTTACGGCAAGGTTTACATCAGGTCTGGTACACAACATGGCATACATAATAGATCCTATGGCTGAGGCATAGGGGATGACGCTCATCTCTTCTTTATCTTTTGCCGTGGTCGAGCATTGAGCCGAGCTCAATCTCACACCTTGCAATACAGGCAAGAACCCTTTCTTGGACTGATCCATTTTGAACTTCTTCAAAATCTTATCAAGGTATGTGCTTTGTGAAAGACCTATGAGGCGTCTCGATCTAGCCCTATAGATTTTGATGCCTAATATGTAAGCAGCTTCTCCAAGGTCCTTCATTGAAAAACACTTATTCAAGTAGGCCTTAATGCTGTCCAAGAATTCTATATCATTTCCCATCAAAAGTATGTCATCTACATATAATATGAGAAATGCTACAGAGCTCCCACTCACTTTCTTGTAAACGCAGGCTTCTCCATAAGTCTGCATAAACCCAAACGCTTTGATCATCTCATCAAAGCGAATGTTCCGACTCCGAGATGCTTGCACCAGCCCATAAATGGATCGCTGGAGCTTGCATACTTTGTTAGCATTCAGGATCGACAAAACCTTCCGGCTGCATCATATACAGCTCTTCCTTAAGATATCCGTTAAGGAATGCCGTTTTGACGTCCATCTGCCATATCTCATAATCATAGTATGCGGCAATTGCTAACATGATTCGGACGGACTTAAGCTTCGCTACGGGAGAGAAAGTCTCATCGTAGTCAATCCCTTGAACTTGCCGATAACCCTTAGCGACAAGTCGAGCTTTATAGATGGTGACATTACCATCCGCGTCCGTCTTCTTTCTTAAAGATCCATTTGTTTTCTATCGCTCGCCGATCATCGGGCAAGTCAGTCAAAGTCCATACTTTGTTTTCATACATGGATTCTATCTCGGATTGTATGGCTTCTAGCCATTTGTTGGAATCTGGGCCCGCCATCGCTTCTTCATAGTTCGAAGGTTCACCGTTGTCTAACAATATGATTTCTAGGACAGGGTTGCCATACCACTCTGGTGTGGAACGTGTCCTCGTGGACCTACGAATTCCAGTAGCAACTTGATCCGAAGTACCTTGATCATCATCATTAATTTCCTCTCCAGTCGGTGTAGGCACCACAGGAACATTTTCCTGAGCTGCACTACTTTCCGGTTCAAGAGGTAGTACTTCATCGAGTTCTACTTTCCTCACACTTACTCCTTTCGAGAGAAACTCTTTTTCCAGAAAGGATCCGTTCTTGGCAACAAAGATCTTGCCCTCGGATCTTAAGTAGAAGGTATACCCAATGGTTTCCTTAGGGTATCCTATGAAGATGCATTTTTCCGACTTGGGTTCGAGCTTTTCAGTTTGAAGTTTCTTGACATAAGCATCGCATCCCCAAACTTTTAGAAACGACAGCTTAGGTTTCTTCCCAAACCATAGTTCATACGGTGTCATCTCAACGGATTTAGACGGTGCCCTATTTAAAGTGAATGTAGCTGTCTCTAGAGCGTATCCCCAAAATGATAGCGGTAAATCGGTAAGAGACATCATAGATCGCACCATATCCAATAGAGTGCGATTACGACGTTCAGACACACCGTTACGCTGAGGTGTTCCAGGCGGCATGAGTTGTGAAACGATTCCACATTTCCTCAAGTGCGTACCAAATTCGTGACTTAAATATTCTCCTCCACGATCCGATCGTAAGAATTTTATCTTTCGGTCACGTTGATTCTCTACTTCATTCTGAAACTCCTTGAACTTTTCAAAGGTCTCAGACTTGTGTTTCATCAAGTAGACATACCCATATCTACTCAAGTCATCAGTGAGAGTGAGAACATAACGATATCCTCCGTGAGCCTCAACGCTCATTGGAGCACACACATCAGTATGTATGATTTCCAATAAGTTGGTTGCTCGCTCCATTGTTCCGGAGAATGGAGTCTTAGTCATTTTGCCCATGAGGCATGGTTCGCATGTGTCAAATGATTCATAATCGAGAGACTCTAAAAGTCCATCAGCATGGAGCTTCTTCATGCGCTTGACACCAATGTGACCAAGGCGGCAGTGCCACAAGTATGTGGGACTATCGTTATCAACTTTACATCTTTTGGTATTCACACTATGAATATGTGTAACATTACGTTCGAGATTCATTAAGAATAAACCATTAACCATCGGGGCATGACCATAAAACATATCTCTCATATAAATAGAACAACCATTATTCTCGGATTTAAATGAGTAGCCATCTCGTATTAAACGAGATCCAGATACAATGTTCATGCTCAAACTTGGCACTAAATAACAATTATTGAGGTTTAAAACTAATCCCGTAGGTAAATGTAGAGGTAGCGCGCCGACAGCGATCACATCGACCTTGGAACCATTCCCGACACGCATCATCACCTCGTCCTTCGCCAGTCTCCGCTTATTCCGCAACTCCTGCTGTGAGTTACAAATATGAGCAACGGCACCGGTATCAAATACCCAGGAGTTACTACGAGTACTGGTAAGGTACACATCGATTACATGTATATCAAATATACCTTTAGTGTTGCCGGCCTTCTTGTCCGCTAAGTATTTGGGGCAGTTCCGCTTCCAGTGACCCTTTCCTTTGCAATAAAAGCACTCAGTCTCAGGCTTGGGTCCATTCTTTGACTTCTTCCTGGCAACTGGCTTACCGGGCGCGGCAACATCTTTGCCGTCCTTCTTGAAGTTCTTCTTACCCTTGCCCTTCTTGAACTTAGCGGTCTTATTGACCATCAACACTTGATGTTCTTTCTTGATTTCAACCTCTGCTGACTTCAACATTGAAAATACTTCAGGAATGGTCTTCACCATCCCCTGCATATTGTAGTTCAACACAAAGCTCTTGTAGCTCGGTGGGAGCGACTGAAGGATTCTGTCAATGACCGCCTCGTCCGGGAGGTTGATCTCCAGCTGGGACAGGCGGTTGTGCAACCCAGACATTTTGAGTATGTGCTCACTGACAGAACTCTTTTCCTCCATCTTACAACTATAGAACTTGTTAGAGACTTCATATCTCTCGACCCAGGCATGAGCTTGAAAAACCATTTTCAGCTCCTCGAACATCTCATATGCTCCGTGTCGCTCAAAACGCTTTTGGAGCCCCGGTTCTAAGCTGTAAAACATGCCGCACTGAACGAGGGAGTAATCATCAGCACGTGACTGCCAAGTGTTCATAACGTCTTGGTTCTCTGGGATTGGTGCTTCACCTAGCGGTGCTTCTAGGACATAATCTTTCTTGGCTGCTATGAGGATGATCCTCAGGTTTCGGACCCAGTCCGAATAGTTGCTGCCATCATCTTTCAGCTTGGTTTTCTTTAGGAACGCGTTGAAGTTCATGTTGACATGAGCGTTGGCCATTTGATCTACAAGACATATTTTGCAAAGACTTTAGACTAAGTTCATGATAATTAAGTTCATCTAATAAAATTATTTAATGAACTCCCACTCAGATTGACATCCCTCTAGTCATCTAAGTGTTACACGATCCGAGTCGACTAGGCCGTGTCCGATCATCACGTGAGACGGACTAGTCATCATCGGTGAACATCTCCATGTTGATCGTATTTTCCATATGACTCATGTTCGACCTTTCGGTCTCTTGTGTTCCGAGGCCATGTTTGTACATGCTAGGCTCGTCAAGTTAACCCTAAGTGTTTCTGCATGTGTAAAACTATCTTACACCCGTTGTATGTGAACGTAAGGATCTATCACACCCGATCATCACGTGGTTCTTCGAAACGACAAACTTTAGCAACAGCGCACAGTTAGGGGAACACTTTCTTGAAATTATTATAAGGGATCATCTTATTTACTACCGTCGTTCTAAGTAAACAAGATGCATAAACATAATAAACATCACATGCAATTATATAAAGTAGTGACATGATATGGCCAATATCATATAGCTCCTTCGATCTCCATCTTCGGGGCTCCATGATCATCTTCGTCACCGGCATGACACCATGATCTCCATCATCGTGTCTTCATGAAGTTGTCACGCCAACGACTACTTCTACTTCTATGGCTAACGTGTTTAGCAATAAAGTAAAGTAATTTAAATGGCGTTCTTCAATGACACGCAGGTCATACAAAAATAAAGACAACTCCTATGGCTCCTGCCGGTTGTCATACTCATCGACATGCAAGTCGTGATTCCTATTACAAGAACATGATCTCATACATCACAATATATCATTCATTATTCATCACAACTTCTGGCCATATCACATCACATGACAATTGCTGCAAAAACAAGTTAGACGTCCTCTAATTGTTGTTGCATCTTTTACGTGGCTGCAATTGGGTTCTAGCAAGAATGTTTTCTTACCTACGAATAACCACAACGTGATTTTGTCAACTTCTATTTACCCTTCATAAGGACCCTTTTCGTCGAATCCGCTCCAACTAAAGTAGGAGAGACAGACACCCGCTAGCCACCTTATGCAACTAGTGCATATTAGTCGGTGGAACCTGTCTCACGTAAGCGTACGTGTAAGGTCGGTCCGGGCCGCTTCATCCCACAATACCGCTAAAGCAAGAAAAGACTAGTAGCGGCAAGAAAGTTGACAAGATCTACGCCCACAACAAAATTGTGTTCTACTCGTGCAATAGAGAACTACGCATAGACCTGGCTCATGATGCCACTGTTGGGGAACGTTGCAGAAAATTAAAAAAAATTTCCTACGGTTTCACCAAGATCCATCTATGAGTTCATCTAAGCAACGAGTCATAGGAGAGAGATTGCATCTACATACCACTTGTAGATCGCGTGCGGAAGCATTCAAGAGAACGGTGATGATAGAGTCGTACTCGCCGTGATCCAAATCACCGATGACCAAGTGCCGAACGGACAACACCTCCACGTTCAACACACGTACGGAGCGGATGACGTCTCCTCCTTCTTGATCCAGCAAGGGGGAAGGAGAGGTTGATGAAGATCCAGCAGCACAATGGCGTGGTGGTGGATGCAGCAGGACTCCGGCAGGGCTTCGCCAAGCTGCTGCGGGAGGAGGAAGAGGTGTAGCAGGGGGAGAGAGGCGCCAAGACACAGGGTGCGGCTGCCCTCCCTCCCCCCTCCTTTATATAGGCCCCCAGGGGGGGCGCCGGCCCTGGGAGATCTAATCTCCCAAGGGGGGCGGCGGCCAGGGGGGATGGAGAGGCAAGTGGGGCGCGCCCCCCACCTAGGGTTTCCAACCCTAGGCGCAGGGGGG
>NC_041389.1:711186385-711189941 GCF_002162155.2 Triticum dicoccoides | reverse complement strand
CACCAGCCCACTAGGGGCTGGTTCCCCTCCCACTTCAGCCCACGGGGCCCTCCGGGATAGGTGGCCCCACCCGGTGGACCCCCGGGACCCTTCCGGTGGTCCCGGTACAATACCGGGTGACCCCGAAACTTTCCCGATGGCCGAAACAACACTTCCTATATATAATTCTTTACCTCCGGACCATTCCGGAACTCCTCGTGACGTCCGGGATCTCATCCGGGACTCCAAACAACATTTGGTTTGCTGCATACTATATTCATACAACCCTAGCGTCACCGAACCTTAAGTGTGTAGACCCTACGGGTTCGGGAGACATGCAGACATGACCGAGACGGCTCTCCGGTCAATAACCAACAGCGGGATCTGGATACCCATGTTGGCTCCCACATACTCCTCGATGATCTCATCAGATGAACCACGATGTCGAGGATTGAAGCAACCCCGTATACTATTCTCTTTGTCAGACATTATGTTACTTGCCCGAGATTCGATCGTCGGTATCCCAATACCACGTTCAATCTCGTTACCGGCAAGTCACTTTACTCGTACCGTAATGCATGACCCCGTGACCAGACACTTGGTCACTTTGAGCTCATTATGATGTTGCACTACCGAGTGGGCCCACTGATACCTATCCGTTATACAGAGTGAAAAATCCCAGTCTCGATCCGTGTCAACCCAACAGACACTTTCGGAGATACCTGTAGTGCACCTTTATAGTCACCCAGTTACGTTGTGACGTTTGGTACACCCAAAGCACTCCTACGGTATCCGGGAGTTACACGATCTCATGGTCTAAGGAGGAGATACTTGACATAGGAAAAGCTCTAGCAAAACGAACTACACGATCTTGTGCTATGCTTAGGATTGGGTCTTGTCCATCACAAGATTCTCTCAATGATGTGATCCCGTTATCAACGACATCTAATGTCCATAGTCAGGAAACCATGACTATCTGTTGATCAACGAGCTAGTCAACTAGAGGCTCACTAGGTACATGTTGTGGTCTAAGTATTCACACGTGTATTATGATTTCCCGGATAATACAATTATAGCGTGAATAAAAGACAATTATCATGAACAAGGAAATATAATAATAATATTTTTATTATTGCCTCTAGGGCATATTTCCAACAAATATATCATAAATTCTTTATTGTATAGTGTAGGTTTATTTTTAGTTACTATGCCATAATCTCTTATTATATACAGTAGGTTTGTTCTTAATTCCTACTAGTTACTGCCATCATTCGCTATCTGAAAAAAAATGTAATGTAGTCGACCGGGCCGAAACATTCGCCTCTAACGGGCCTGGTTTTTAGTTGGCCACAATTTGGGCGGCCTGCATCTTTCTTGGGCCCGAATGATTGGGGCCTTCACACTTTGCGCCAGGCCCACAACTTACTCCGGCCTATATTTTAGTTGAGCGTTTTGTGGACCCATCGCTTAGTTTGGCCCAGGTAGCGTTGGGCCATTAACAGGCTGAATATTCTACTGTCCTGTTACGGCCCAGACGAAACCATGGGCCTTTAGCAGGCCGAAATGCATGTTGGGCCTCAATTTTCACTAGTCGTCGACGGGTCTTCAACAGGCTGAAATATAGATCAGGCCTTTTTGGGCCCAGTTATATCAAGGGCCGTTACCAGGCCGAAACATATCTCAGGCCTTAGTTGGCCCACTGATATCATGGGCCTTTAAGAGGCCGAAAGCTTAGTACATGCATGAACGAGCCGAATTATACGAAAGTCCTTTAACAGGCCCAAAGTCACGTTGGGCTTAACTGTTGCCACCTTTATCACGGGCCGTTAGTGGGCCTGATGCCCCGTCGGACCACATATGACCCATGCACTACAGGAATCAGCTATTTTGCCGTCTGCCATGGCGGACGGCAAAGGCATGAACGGCGGACGGCAAAGGCCTTTGCCGTCAGCCGCGGACGGCAAAAGGCTCCGGCAAAGTAGGCTACGGTAAACAGCTGCTTTGCCGTCCGCTTCCTGGCGGCTGACGGCAAAGGACCTTTGCCGTCTGCGGCGGACGGCAACGAGAGCAGACGGCAATAATTGTGCTCTCAGTCCGTTAAGTGGCTAACGGCAGGCCTTTGCCGTCCGCTTCCGCCTCGCCCGCTTCTGCCTCGCTCGATGCATCGGCCGCCCCCGCTTCCGCCTCGGCCTGCGGCGCCACTTCCGCCTCGGCCGCCGCGTCGCGTCGCGTCAGCCGCCGTCGCTGAGGCGCTGCCGCCTGCCCCCCCTGCCCGCTGCCGCCTCGCCTGCCCCGCGAGCCCCGACGCCTCCTGCCCCCGCTTCCTGCTGCCGCGCCGCACGCCTGCCGCGCTGCCGGCTGCCGCCTCGCCTGCCCCGCGAGCCCCGATGCCTCGCGGTCAACGCCGCCATCTCGTCTTCCGCGCGCCGCCATCTCGTCTTCCGCGCACCGCCATCTCGTCTTCCACGCCCCGCCATCTCGTCTTCCGCGCGGCCGTCTCGTCTTTCGCACGCCGCCATCTCGTCTTCCACGGCCCGACGCCTCCCTGCCGCATTAAATCCCGGCGCTATAAAACCCGCCCTGCGCGACGAGTTTGGTCACACCGGCCACCTCCTCCACCGCCCCACCCCCCTCTTCACACGCGCGTTCTCTTCGCGGGATGGCGTCCAGCGACTCGGACTCCGACGGCGCGGCACCGGGCGGCCACTGGCCGTCGAGCCTCACGTTGGGGCAGATGGAGGACCTCGCTCGGTTCGGCCTCTACGTGCCGCCGGCGGCGAAGCGGCCGCGACCGTGGAGGATCTCCGCGGACGGAATGCCCACGCAGGGCGTACCGGCGACGCCGGCAGAGCTTCGCGCGCACCCCGGGGGACGCTACAACCGGAAGGGCCGCCGCCATTTTTGGAAGGGCAAGCGGTTCGACGACGTCATCAGCGCCTTCAAGCGCGCCGCCCGAGGGTTCCCTGTCGGTGATCTCTCTCGTGGAGCCGGGCCCTCCCAGCCGCGTAGGGCACCCGCTCCCACCCCCGCCCCAGCAGCCCCGGCCGAGGTTGTGATCCCGCCGGAGCAGGCGGTGCTCCAGCAGGACGGCGACCCGGAGGACACGCCCGGGCTCCTCGCGATCCTGGCGCAGTCAGCGGAGGAGGCCGCCGCGGCCCAGGAGGAGGCGGCGCTGCAGGCGGCGATGGCGGCGCAGCAGGCGGCGATGGCGCTGCCGGAGTGGCAGCAGGTGCTAGCGGCGGAGGAGGAAGAGGATTCGGACGACGTCCCGGTGGACTGGGACGACGTCGCGAACCGGTCCAGCAGCGACGATGACGGCGGCAACGGCCGGGCCGTGATTGACCTAGATAGTGACGCCGAGTAGTTTTTTTACTATTTATGTACGAACTACTTTATGTACGAACTTTTTTTAGTGTGTTGTTTGCGGCCCTAAAACTAAACTAAAACTAAACCTAAAACTAAAAAAACAGAAAAAAAGGAAAAAAGGGGTAGAGCTCACCTGAGGCAGGGCCGGTGGAGGAGGGGGGCGGGGCGGTGGAGGAGGTGGCCGGTGGAGGAGAGGTGCGGGGCGGCCGGG
>NC_041389.1:711172174-711185904 GCF_002162155.2 Triticum dicoccoides | reverse complement strand
GGATGTGTGGTGGGATGTAGTGCGCGTCGGCGAGGAGAGAGAGGGAGAGAACAGAGAGTAACGGGCGGGGCGGTACGGGCCGTTAGGTAGTCTCCTCTTTGCCATCCGCCACTATTTGCCATCCGCCCTTTTGCCTCTTTGTCGTCTGCTGGCAGACGGCAAAGAGGTGGGCCGTTAAGTTTTCCCCAAACGGGCGGGGGGTGGGGGCCACCTCTCTCTTTGCCGTCCGCTGGCGGACGGCAAAGAGCCCGCAGATGGCAAAGGGCTTCTTTGCCGTCTGCCACTTCTTTGCCGTCAGCTTCTGGGTAGCTGATGGCAAAGAGCTTCTTTGCCGTCAGTTAGCCGACGGCAAAGAGCTGGCAGATGGCAAATTAGCTGATTCCAGTAGTGATGGGTAGCACGGGCCATTCCCAGGGCGGAAGTCACACCGGGCTGTAATGGGCCCATGTCTACATCGGGTCTCTAACAAGCCGAAAGTCACTGGGATGTAATTGGGCTCAAATATTCGGCGAACAATTAACGGGTCATATCTGGCTTTGGGCCGTAAATGGGCCTTTATTAAACAAGTCATTATTGGGCTGGCCCACTAGTACCTCAGTAAGCATTACGGGCCTTTGACTGGGCCGGCCTTTTTAACCTATATGGGTCTCTGTTGGGCCCCGTCACGTGTCGACGTATCATAGGCATGTCTCCTCCAATGGACAGACGACATCTGACCCACTGACGAGCTAACACGTGTTTCCTCGGACCAATCAGAATTTTACATGTGAAAATTTCCCATTGGTCCGGGCTGTTAACGGGTTATCGGATCCAAAACCGTACCTGTTAGCTTAACGGCGTTCCGTTACGGTGGATGCCACGTGTCGGTCACCCTTGACGAAAACACTTCTATAACGCACGATTTATCGTCATGAAAGTGGACACTTCCGTGATGATAATTTTGATAATGTCATGGAACACTTCTACGACAGCACAGATATGACTATCTTGATTCTGTCATAAAATCGTTAGGGATGTACATGCATAACAAAAAACGCGACCTACTGTGACAAACATGTATCATCGCGTAAGTGTATTTTTTTTTATAGTAGGATGACCAAAACTCTGAGGAATATAAAAATTGTTGTACATGACTGAAACACATAGTAGCTAGCGGCCGGAGCTTGTGAGCACGATGATTCAGACTATTGCAGCACGATGCAATTTTAAGTGTTGAACTCCCCATCGATTCTAATATGATCTCAACTACTACTGTTGCAGATCACTTTTGGCCCCTTCTCCCTCTGGATTAATCAGAAGCAAAATTTAAGTGCAGCTCGTGTCCACCGGAAGAAATAAGGAAACCACCAGGATGCCTCACCCGGTGACGACGGCCACCACCAATTTTTCACTGTAATCGTCTCCCACTTCGTATGCTCACTCCCGAACAGCAGGCGGTCATGACGGGGCGATGGGATCCCAACTGATTTGACCGATGCTTCTTCATTTTCCGATGTGATGCAGCGTGGAGCTGTGTAGCGAGCCAATCCCTGAGGTTCGTGGCGCCAGAGTACGCGGGAGATCATTTGTATCCCTGGTTTTGAAATATTGATTGTTACTTTTTTGAAATATTTGTATCCGTGGTTTTATCCTCAGTCGTTCTAGTCCTGTGCAAAACAAAAATTAGATGTTGAAAAAAGTGCAGAGCACACCCGCAAAAAAAAATTTAAAAAATGCAGAGCACAGTACGGCACATGATTGCCACCCACGCCGGCCATCCTCGTCGCCAGTCAAGGCGCTTGCCGCTGGCTCCACCCATGCCACAGCTACACCCCACGGTTGCAGCTTCGTGTGGCGACGGTTGTACCTCCGGTGGCCATGGCAGCAGCTCGCCACCGCAGCAACAAAACAAGACGGCGGTTGTAGCCTGCTAGGACGTCTCTGCCGGTGAGAGAGCTTGGGGAGGTTGCGACCTGCGTGAGGAAGGTTGTGGACGAGCAGAGCCGCAGCAGCCGGAGGTGGAAGAAAAGCAACCGTACATCATCATATATATAGGTAGACTGGCCAAAAAGCAAGTTAAACAATTTACACTACTTCAACACCCCATATTGGTTGTGAAAAAACTCATCCTTGTACTATGTATATTTTAAATTCATCCATGTAGCATGTTTACTAGCCAGAGAACTCAGGCTCTGCCATGATGATGAAAAATATTACTCCTCCCGATTTATAATAAGTGTCACAGTTTTGAACTAACCCCAGTTCAAAACCGTGACACTTATTATGGATCGGAGGTACTATTAGAGTAGAAGAGGGCTGAAAGGTCATGTCACTGTTGATTAGAAACATATGTACCTAGCGTCTAAAACCAAATGGTGGACCGGGCTCATACACGTACTAGGCCGCAAAGTGTCCTTTCTATGGATCAATCCAAGGGTCTAGCGGAAACTTCTCCAAAATGAGCCAGGACATAATTTATGGATAATAACTGAAGTAAATACGATTGCCTCAAAATAATTAAATATGATTTCTTATAGTCTTCCACAATATTGCCACATAGAAATGTAGTACACAAATGGTTTCGTACAAGACGATAAATCTCATAATTTGATTAATATTATCTATAGTTATTGTCGTTGGTTCAACTAATTGTCACTTACCAAGTAAATATCTTGAGTTTGAGTGAAAAATATATATTATCTAACTATACATTTCTACTCCTATAAAAATACCAAGTTGGCAAAAATGGTGTGTCTGTCATCCATCATTTTCGACCATCAAATCTGCATCGGACACATGGGAGACAACCCCACTTCAACTTGCAAATAGACCCTTATTTTCTACTTCCTGCTCCATCTATGCCCACCTCATCCAACAAGAGGCATTCGGTCCTTCTAGAAACGGGGAGCAAACAATGGAACTGAACTGGGCAGGTCGCCACTACCGCTCACACGCTGCCAGCGCCGGACGCTCCGAATGCCTCTCCCAGCTCATCTCTATTGTAGCAGCCCCACCACTCACCACCTACCCCCTCCTCCATGTTGTCTCCTCTCCCCCTACCCCATCTCGTTCGATGCTGTCGGCAAGTACGCCGCCAGCGCCGTCCGCCCCCAAGTCCGCGAAGCCTCTTTTGCCTCCTTCTTTGATGCAGCAAACCCTCCGCCCACCACCTCCCCTCCTCCCCCTACCCCATCCCATCAACATTGGCAAGTACGCCCCCGACATCGTCCGCCCCCAATTCCACAACAAGCCACCACCAAAAGACCAAGCATGAGGGAGGTGTCGCAATATCTTTAGAGATTTTATAGTATGAGATGGTAGGTTGCAAAGTGTTTTATCGCTCCTTCAAAGGATTTATCTATATATCCGTTGGTGTGAGGTTATATAATAAAGAGTTGGGATGATGATTTTCTCAACAACACCAACAAGAGAGAGTTGGGATGATACTTTGTTTTGCTTTTTCGTTATCATATTATAGATGTTGATCTTGTGAGAGGTCATGACTACCATGATAAGAACATTCATCTCACCGACATTTGTTCCATTAATTATTTTTTGGTACTTCTCTTTGTTATTCCCTCTATTCAAAACATTTGGATAACGTCTACAGCAGGTCTCTTTTTCATTGACCCTCCTCCTTCACTTGGTAGCTGCACATCCAATTTTTCAGGTCACACACCAATTTTTTTCCTTCTTGTGTGTTATCGGCATCTTTTTTTGGGCAGAAACCTGGTTAATGTATGTAGTTACTAGAGGTCCAGTACTAATTTTTGTGTATGTATATGTGCACTCGCCCCTTCTATATACACATAATTTCAAAGCATCTCTTACAGTATATTTTGTTTCTTTGCTCGGTACAAAATGTATTCCAAGTGTTGTTCATTGTTTTTTGCTTTGTCCAAATATACTGCATACCCTCTACAGACTCAGTTTTTTCCTTTGTTTGAAGAAAACACAGACAGTTATGTACGCAATAGTGATCGTCTGATGCCTTTATAAGCATGGAAAAAACAGCGCGTTATAGCGGCGCTAATAGCGCGCTATAGCGTTTCTGGAAACTAAACGCTACGCTATGCAGATTTCACTCGCTACGGCACTATTCGCGCTAAATACGACGAGTGCGCGCTATAGCGCGTATCGACGCTATTTTTTCGACGATGTTTTTTTTCAGACGAATTTTTCATCAGCCCACTATACTTTTGGGCTTTCTGGCCCAGTAACCAAGCATATCTTCTCCTCCAGCCGAGCGAACCCTAACCAACCTACCGAGCGAGCCCTTCCCAAATGAACGAGGCGGCGGTGGCAGCAGCGGCCACCGGTGCTTCGCCCGTCTCCTCCATCCACGGCCGGCCGCCTCTTGCTTAAATCTGAATGTATGAACTCTGAACAGTGCTATATGCCTATATCTGGACCATGCTTTGCTATCTGAACAATGTTTTAGCCTTGGTTTTAGCTGCTGAAATCTGTCATTTGTGTTGATATATCTGTCATTTGTATGCTATATGCTGAAATCTGAATAATGTTTTGTGAAACGCTATTTTGCAAAATAGCGCGCTATTAGCATGCTATTTCGTTTATAGCATTTTTTTGAAGGCTGCGCTATTTCAAATAGCGCGCTATTTTTTTCCTTGCTTATAAGTGAGCAGGTAGATGAAGGAAAAAAAAAACAAAAAAAAAACAGAACCCTATCTGATAAAGGAAAATTTGTGTCTACAATCTTTTTATACCAGTATCTATGTGCATATGATTCAGAGTGTATAACGTGCTCATTGATTATTTTGTTATTAAACAGTGCTTGCTGGAGATGACAAATCAAGCGCACTAAGAAGGCAAAGCAGAGGCCGAAAATTTGTCTGATTTACTGTGCTTGGGTACGAGCTGGTTTGTAGCCAAGGAAGATACTCTGCCTGTTTACAGTGGTAGATTTTGTAGTGAGGGAGGTACTTGTTTTTTAAGATGGAAGATACTCTGCTTTGTGGCAAGGGGAGATACCGTGTTACTTCTGCCCATTTTTGTACATCTGGGCTTAATAACAAGATTACGCTCTTTGTCAAGTAACTTTGTGATGGTGCGCTTCTTGTGTTGAGGCCCTTATGTTTCATGAGACGATTGATTATAAGTACGCATAAAAAATATTCATGTGCAATCTTTAATTAGTAATACAGACTTGGTTATGTGCCACTATTTTGTGCATCAGATCTGGTAAGGCTCTTCTTGTTTTTCCGTTCCCTTTCTTTGTTTATTCAGCAAAGGACATATTGATTTAAGTTATTGTTTGGAGAAACTAAGACTAGGTCCTTAAAAAACGTATAAAAGTAAAGAAATGGTGTCAAATAATGAAACAAGATATTTGAATGATGTTGGTTTTGAAATTATCATGATTATGCATCCTCGCTGTTGTAATGCCACAGTCAAAGCTCGTTTACTCGTGCTTTTACTTCTATCTTTCATATATGGCCCAATATATACATGTTTGCATTTGTTCATGTTTTCTTCTGGATATGCACAAGTCCTTTCATCTCAATTTTATTACATGGGCATTCTTGTTACACTGAAATTCTCAAAACTGAAATGTTTCCGCCAACAAACCGAAGTGTCATTTTCAAATCCATTTGATTTGTGTTTTGTCTTACTATGAATGATGCCGCCTCCCTTTTTTTTCTCCGTGGCAATGCACGTGCATTCGACTAGTACATTAACTAAAAGTGGGATGCTTTATTGTGTCCCAAAAAAGAACGATGCATAAAAATGATATCTTCCATTACTCTCATAGTTATGGGGTATGGAGGTTAGCCATTCCATTGCATTAATTTGCCTTCAAGATTGAATGCGAGAATACATTTATCACTATTAAATTATCAGGAGACTTCAATCATGTTTCTTTGAACACAACTTACCACATGCTTTAAGATTTATTTTAAATGAACATGTAAACATTATTACTATAAAATTCTAAATCTTAGAAAACAACATGCAGCGTGCGCCGTGCAAGGCTTGCTAGTATCCTCAATTTCCCGTAGATAACACACATACTATGCAATGGCATCCATCTGAAGCACATTCACCGTAGATAGTGCCCGAGTGGTATGTTTGTTTGCATTGTGTCAGACATGCATCTTTGGATGGACATGACTTGGAGACAACGTATACATCGCAACCCTGGGGGAAATATGATCCGTCGTCTATACTCTCCTTTGACATAACACCTACGAATTCAACTGTAATTAGAATGTTTCATACACATGTCCTTTAGAAAATAAGAACCATGCCTGCAAAATACCTGAACAAAGCACCAAAAGGACAAGGCCTAGGAGCACCACCTTGGTACCTACCATCCTTGATAGAAGAACTTTTGGAACGTAGGAGGAATTGTTTAAATGAATTGTGTTTCGAATGGCAATATTACGTTCTATGTTGTCGATGAATAGATCCGGAGTGATCCTTTATATAGCATCCATGGTGCTTGTTATATGTGGAATAAATTAATAACATATTTCATTTTTGAGAGATATTAATAACATATTCTAAGTCAAGTATGTTTTTATTCTTCTTTTATTCTTTAGACATCAACTTATCATGTTTGCTAAATATTTTGCTATACAGGCTCAAATTAGGAGCCATTTAATGGGGGTGCTACTATGTATCGCTCATGGGGAGCGGTACAAACGGGTCGCCTACAACACGTATAGTTGGGCTAGCTCAATAACATACACAACAATTCACCCGATTTTCCTAGCCCTATTTTTTCCTCAAAAAAATCATAACACATTTTTTTCACTTTTTTAATTTGGGTTGGCTTTTCATGAATTTAAAAATGCTCAGGAATTCGAATAATATTCATGAATGTGAAAATGTACCCGAAAACTAATATTGTTCTACAATTTGAAACTATGCTCATGATTTATAAAATTGTTCATGGATTCAAAATGTCCGTGAGTATGAAAAATGTCCATGAATTGAAAAGATTTACATGAAATTTGAAATTATATTTATGAATTTATAAATGCTGGTGAATTTTTTAAAAATTCATAAATTTTGAAAATATTCAATTTTCTTGAAAGCTTCCATAAATTAGAGAAAAGAATTCTTTAATTAAAAAAATCACACAGAAAAATGCAAGAAATTAAAATCCAAATGTCTGCTTCTCCTACTCAGACTAATGGGTCGACGTAGTGGATACACGCTATAGGCCATCGCAATGAGAGATGTAACAATAGTATATCTCTCAGTGTGATGGCCTAGCCCGGTGTGCACTTCTAACCGTGTAGCCATCTAAGTGTGCGTTGTGGATGAGAGGAAGGAATTGAATGGGGGCAAATCCAATTATCAACACGAGAAGAGTGCAACAGGAAATCAAGTGGGTCGACCCATTTTATCGGTAGGAAGAGGGGTTTCCGTTCCAACACTGAAACCATCCAGAAGGTTTAAATAAGTTTTTGCCGGTTCTGGGAACCTTCTAGATTGCTGACTATTTTGTTCTTTTACATTTTTTATTTTTTTTCCTAGTTTAATTAGAAAATTTGCAAGTTGTTAACTTAGTATAAAATCATGTTCCTCCTTTAAAAAAATTAATTGCAATTCAAAATATGTTTGGGATATCAAAGAATATTCATGTTTAAAAAAATCATAAATTCAAAAAATTATTGCATTCTCAAAAATATATGAATATTTAAAAAATCACGTTCTCAATTTTTTTATCAATTTGTTTTTAAAAAAATCACGTTTTCAGGAAAAATAACTTAAAATTCTAGACTTTTTGCGTTTTCAAAAAATGTTCATGTTTTGAGAAAATGTACATATTTTCAAACAATGTTTGCATTTTTAATAAATAATCAGAATTTGAAAATTATTCATTCTTTAAAAATTATCACAATTAGATTTTTTAAAATATTTTTTCGCCAAATTATCGAGTTTACATATAATTTTTAAAGTTTCAAATATTGTTTGCATTTTCAGAATATGTCCAAAATTTCAATAATTATTTGCATTTTCCAAACAATTGACAGTTTTAAAAATATATTCTCAAATATTATTCACTTTTCAAATATATTTTTCCTGATTTTTTGAAAAATTGAACGAAAACAAAAAATGCTATTGTACTGAACATACTACAACACTGACCATCTTGCGATAGTAGCTCAATCAAAAACAGGAAACCAAGTCACAGCAGTACACCAGCCTGCCTCTTTCTTGGTCCACCCCTGGTGGGTACTCTATAGCTCACAACACGAGATATGCTATGCCATACTCCGTCTTACCATGGTTGCTGGCACGAAGTTTGTCAGGGCTTCTTCCTCGAGCGCTAAGCGGTGCTTCAACATGGATTCTGTATCTTGGAATCAGGCCAAGGCTCTTTGTTGTGGTGGTGTATATGATAGTTGGCCTCCCTAGGTACATGGTCAGGCTCAGCCGGTGTCGCTTTGGCATCAGGCCACCTATTTGACGCAATAGGGGGATCTCTTCAATAGAACACTGATTGCGATACATATCAATGTGATTGCCTACTGATGACCCACAAGTATAGGGAATCAATCGTAGTCTTTTCGATAAATAAGAGTGTCGAACTCAACTAGGAGCACAAAGAAATGACAAGCAATTTTTTGTAAGGTATTTTCTGCAAGCACTGATATTATCGGTAACAAGTAGTTTGATAGCAAGATAATTTGTAACAAGTGACAAGTAGAAATAGTAAACTAAGGTGCACAAGGTAGCCCAATCCTTTTTGTTGCAAAGGGCAGACCGGAATAATCTCCAATAATAAGTAGAACGTTCTCCAGGACACATGAGAATTTCATCTAGTCATTTTGATCATGTTTGTTTAATTCGTGTTCGCTACTTTGATAATTTGATATGTGGGTAGACCGGTGCTTGGGTGCTGTTCTTACATGAACAAGCCTCCAACTTACGATTAACCCCTATCGCAAGCATCCGCAACTACGAAACAAGAATTAAGATAAAATCTATTCATAGCATTAAACATATGGATCCAAATCAGTCCCTTACGGAATAGCTGTGATGCCCCCGATTCAATCGTACACTAATCAAACACGTAAACGTGTACGATCAAGATCAGGGACTCCCGAGTAGATATCACAACACAACCTTAAACACAAATAAAGCCATAAAAGCTCCATATTACAAGCAAGAGGCCTCGAGGGATCGAATACATAAGCTCAAACATAAACGAGACTGCGGAAGCAACAATATCTGAGTACAGACATAAGTTAAAAAGGTGACATAAGATGGCTAGCACAAATAAGGATACAAATCAAAGAGGCGCAGGCCTCCTGCCTGGGATCCTCTTAAACTACTCCTGGTCGTCAGTGGCCTGCACGTAGTAGTAGGCACCCTCGGGGTAGTAGCAGTGGTCGTTGACGGTGGTGTCTAGCTCCTGGGCTCCAACATCTGGTTGTGACATACCAGAATAATGGTGTCATGGTGGGCGCACGGCAGATGCCAAGGGATGGCTAAAGAGAGGAGGAGGCTCGAGGGCGCTGGTGGGCTCCAGAGGCGAGGTTGGCATGAGTGGGCGCGGGACGCCGGACATACCCAGGTTTGGGGCTCTCCAGAGAGATAATATCCTTAGTCCTGCCGAGTGTAGTTTGATGTTCGATAGTACAATGTCGCACCTGGAGCTGTGTGAGAGAGGAAGGGAGTTGGCCAAGGCTTAGGCTGCCCCTTCTCTCTGGGGTGGCTGTTGGGGAACGTAGTAATTTCGAAAATTTTCCTACGCACACGCAAGATCATGGTGATGCATAGCAACGAGAGGGGAGAGTGTGTCCACGTACCCTCGTAGACCGAAAGCGGAAGCGTTAGAACAACGCGGTTGATGTAGTCGTACGTCTTCACGGCCCGACCGATCAAGCACCGAAACTACGACACCTCCGAGTTCTAGCACACGTTCAGCTCGATGACGTCCCTCGAACTCCGATCCAGCCGAGTGTCGAGGGAGAGTTCCGTCAGCACGACGGCGTGGTGATGATCTTAATGTACTACCGACGCAGGGCTTCGCCTAAGCACCGCTACGATATTATCGAGGTGGATTATGGTGGAGGAGGGCACCGCACACGGCTAAGAGATCCAAAGGATCAATTGTTGTTGTGCCTAGAGGTGCCCCCCTGCCCCCGTATATAAAGGAGCAAGGGGGGAGGGGGCGGCCGACCTAGTAGTGGCGCGCCAAGGGGGGAGTAGGACTCCCTCCTTCCTTGTTGGAGTAGGAGAAGGGGGAACGAGGGGGAGAGGAGGAAGGAAAAGGGGGCCGCACCCCTTGTCCAATTCGGACCAGAGGGGGGCTGCACGCCTCCTTCCTTTCGGCCTCTCTCCTCTATTCCCGTATGGCCCAATAAGGCCCATATACTCCCCGGCGAATTCCCGTAACTCTCCGGTACTCCGAAAAATACCCGAATCACTCGGAACCTTTCCGAACTCCGAATATAGTCGTCCAATATATCGATCTTTATGTCTCGACCATTTCGAGACTCCTCGTAAAGTCTCCGATCTCATCCGGGACTCCGAACTCCTTCGGTACATCAAAACTCATAAACTCATAATATAACTGTCATCGAAACCTTAAGCGTGCGGACCCTACGGGTTCGAGAACTATGTAGACATGACCTAGAACTATTCTTGGTCAATAACCAATAGCGGAACCTGGATGCCCATATTGGTTCCTACATATTCTACGAAGATCTTTATCGGTCAAACCACATAACAACATACGTTGTTCCCTTTGTCATCGGTATGTTACTTGCCCGAGATTCGATCGTCGGTATCCAATACCTAGTTCAATCTCGTTACCGGCAAGTCTCTTTACTCGTTACGTAATGCATCATTCCGTAACTAACTCATTAGCTACATTGCTTGCAAGGCTTATAGTGATGTGCATTACCGAGAGGGCCCAGAGATACCTCTCCGACAATCGAAGTGACAAAACCTAATCTCGAAATACGCCAACTCAACATGTACCTTTGGAGACACCTGTAGTACTCCTTTATAATCACCCAGTTACGTTGTGACGTTTGGTAGCACCCAAAGTGTTCCTCCGGTAAACGGGAGTTGCATAATCTCATAGTTACAGGAACATGTATAAGTCATGAAGAAAGCAATAGCAACATACTAAACGATCAAGTGCTAAGCTAACGGAATGGGTCAAGTCAATCACATCATTCTTCTAATGATGTGATCCCATTAATCAAATGACAACACATGTCTATGGTTAGGAAACATAACCATCTTTGATTAATGAGCTAGTCAAGTAGAGGCATACTAGTGACACTATGTTTGTCTATGTATTCACACATGTATTATGTTTCCGGTTAATACAATTCTAGCATATATAATAAACATTTATCATGAAATAAGGAAATAATAACTTTATTATTGCCTCTAGGGCATATTTCCTTCAGTGGTTATTTCGGGGGCTAGCCGCTTACTTGCTCCTGTTCTCTACATACATCACATCTGATGCCCGTATATGCATGGGCTCCTGGGGGGTTTTATAAAAAAACCCAGAGATATAATGGTAATATTGTGAGTCGGTGGGTCCGGGTTGTCAGCGTCCGGGAACCCGTGCTGGGTCCTGCCCGGGGCCTGTGGTTCTCCGGGTTCCCCTAGGTGTGGGCCCCACATGCCTAGGGGGACTGTGCGCCGTCTTGTCAATCGTTAAGGTGAGGCCGAGTCGAGTCGTGTACACTGATGCCTCGTCAGGTCGCCGCTTGCTGTTGTCAGCTGTGAGGGCGGGGGCACTGTAGCCACGCCAGCCCTAGTCATCGGGCAGGTGAGGGGCACTATTGCCACGCTTCGACTGACCATAGGCATGGGTGGGGGCACTGTTGCCTTGGTCATCGGTGATTGAAGTCTCATCCCATCGTACGGCCTGGATGGGATGGGAGCTGACCCATGGTTGGATTGCGGAGCATGCCACGGGTGAGGCCGGCTTGTTGGGGAAGCCTTGGTTGCGCTGGGTTTGGTTGTCTCGTGCCAGTTGTTGGGGCCGAGTCGACGTGTCTTGCCGGGTCGGAGAGCTTGGCCGGGTTGTGGGGCTTGGCTGGGTCGAGCCACCCGGCCATGCGCGTGCCGGCTTGAGGGGCGACACAGGCCCCGCTGTTTTTGAAAAGGACCCGGGTTCCGTTGCCTGCCCGGGGTTCATCCCCCCCGACAGTAGTCCCTGAAGTTGTGAAGGTCCGCCGTCTTCGGATGAGTGGGCCTTCGGAGTTTCCCCCTTGAACAAGGCGAATTCTGCAAGCACCGGGCCCGGCAACACCCACTGTGTGCCGGTTTTCTTGGAAACCGGGTCGCGGCACCCCGGCTGTGGCGGGAACCGAGGAGTCCGTCGAATCTTGGGGCGATCCCTCGGTTCTCGCACGGGCGCCACGTGGTGCCCAGGAGTCGGAGGGGCCTGACGGGCCACGCACGTGATGGGACTGGGCGACGGGCTGGGGCCCGCCACCGCGCGCCCTTGGCCCATGCGTGCGGATTTATTGCGGCGTCTGGGGGCCGGTTGCCCTTCCCCAGACAGTTACTGCGTGTGTACGTGCACACTTATTGCGGGGTGGTGGAAAGGGCGCCTGCAGCCGATCTCACTCCCCCACATTCAAACTGAGGGCTATAAATCGGGGAGCAGGGGCGGTGGGCATTATTCTCGCTTGTGTCTTCCTGCCCTTGCTCTCGCCCTGCTCTTTGCAACCGACGCACCGCGGCGCCTGCTGCCCCGAGCAGAACTTCTCCGTTGTCCATTTTCTTTCTTCTTCCTCCGCTCATGGCCCTGTCGTCGGGCTCTTGGATGGGCTTGAATGTCACTGCCGAGGACATCGCCCATCTTCGAGCATCGCGGCGCCTGCCGCGGGAGACGAATGTCGTCGTTCGTCTGCCGCACGGCGAGCAGAGGCCGCAGCCCGAGGAGTCGGAGCACGTGGTCTTCCTCACGCACTTCGAGCGTGGGTTCGGGCTGCCGGTGAGCACCTTCTTTCGCATGTTCCTGGAGTTCTTTGGGCTTCAGCTGCATCATCTTGGCGCCGGCACCATCGTCCAGCTCTCCGGCTTCGTCACCCTCTGCAAGGGGTACCTGGGGGTCGAGCCCACGATCGACCTCTGGGCTCGCTTCTTCTCCCTGAAGCAACAGGGCCCGTCGGCGGGAGAGTTCGCCGATTGTGGGGCCGCCGTCATCTCGAAGCGGTCGGGGGAGGATTTCCCCAAGATCCCGCTCGAGGATTCTGCCAAGAAATGGCAGAACCCCTTCTTCTACGTCCGCAACCTGGGTGCGGACCGCATCAATCTTCCGCCCTTCGCCATCGCACCACCGCAGGCGAAGATGAACTGGGGCTACTCGCTCAGGCGCCCGCCACAGGAGATTCTCAATCTTTGTGAGCGGGTGACGGTGATGAGGACGCGGGAGGGGCTCTCCGGCAACGACCTCATCGCCGCATTCATCATGCGTCGGGTCCTCCCGCTGCAGAGGCGCTCCTGCCTCATCGGCGAGATGGTGGGCCTTCAAGACCCCAACCGCATGGGGTCGACGCGGCTGACAATGGAGCAGATCGCGCGCCGCGTGAACAACATCTCCAAGGCCAACCTTGAGGAGGACTGGCGGTTCGACAAGGTGTCGTACAACGAGTCGAACCCGGCGCCGCAGGTGAGTGTCTGGTCACCTTACTTTGCTGCTGTGCACCTTCTCATCCGTCCTGACGCGACGTGGGAGGTGCTTCTGAATGCGAGCCGGCATCCTTATGCCCGGGCTCCATTGCAGGTGGCGT
>NC_041389.1:711151825-711171919 GCF_002162155.2 Triticum dicoccoides | reverse complement strand
AGGAAGCCGAAGCCGACGCCGGCGCTGGGCGTCGCGCGGGTAAGTCTTGTATTTTTCTTCATGTATCTTGAGTTGTTGACCGTTGTACGATACGGGTGACGCTGACGCCGGTTGTTGGTGCAGTGGCGTTGGGCAGGGGAGGCGGCGATGTGGGCGGAGCCGGGTCATCGCGTGGGGTGATACGTCTCCGTCGTATCTATAATTTTTGATTGTTCCATGCCAATATTCTTTAACTTTCATATACTTTTGGCAACTTTCTATACTATTTTTGGGACTAACATATTGATCCAGTGCCCAGTGCCAGTTCTTGTTTGTTGCATGTTTTATGTTTCGCAGAAACCCAATATCAAACGGAATCCAAACGGGATAAAAACGGACGGAAAATTGTTTTGGAATATTTGGGATTTTCCGGAGGAAGAATCAACGCGAAACGGTGTCCGAGGTGGCCAGGAGATAGGGGGGCGCGCCTGGCACTCTCCTGGGCCACTCATAAGGCGGTTGACGCTCTTATTTTGCCGTAAGAAAGCTAATTTTACGAGAAAAATCTGGGCGAAAGATTAACCCCAATCGGAGTTACGGATCTCCGGATATAAAAGAAACGGTGAAGGGGCAGAATCTGAGAACACAGAAACAGAGAGAGACAGAGAGATAGATCCAATCTCGGAGGGGCTCTCGCCCCTCCCACGCCATGGGAGCCAAGGACCAGAGGGGAAACCCTTCTACCATCTAGGGAAGAGGTCAAGGAAGAAGAAGAAGAAGAAGAAGGGGGCCCCTCTCCCCCTTGCTTTTGGTGGCGCCGGAACGCTGCCGGGGGCCATCATCATCACCGCGATCTTCACCAACACCTTCGCCATCTTCACCAACATCTCCATCACCTTCCCCCATCTATATCCAGCGGTCCACTCTCCCGCAACCCGCTGTACCCTCTACTTGAACATGGTGCTTTATGTTTCATATTATTATCCAATGATGTGTTGCCATCCTATGATGTCTGAGTAGATTTTCGTTGTCTTATCGGTGATTGATGAATTGCTATGATTGGTTTGAGTTACATGTTTTATTATTGGTGCTGTACTATGGTGCTCTCCGTGTCACGCAAGCGTGAGGGATTCCCGCTGTAGGGTTTGCAATATGTTCATGATTTGCTTATGGTGGGTGGCGTGAGTGAACAGAAGCACAGACCCGAGTAAGTAGGTTGTTTGCGTATGGGATAAAGGGGACTTGATACTTTAATGCTATGGTTGGGTTTTACCTTAATGATCTTTAGTAGTTGCGGATGCTTGCTAGATTTCCAATCATAAGTGCATATGATCCAAGAAGAGAAAGTATGTTAGCTTATGCCTCTCCCTCAAATAGAATTGCAATAGTGATTACCGGTCTAGTAATGTAGTCAATTGCTTAAGGACAATTCCACAACTCCTACCACCAGTTTTCCACACTCGCTATATTTACTTTATTGCATCTTTACCTAAACAGCCCCTAGCTTTTATTTGCGTGCTCTTTATTATCTTGCAAACCTATCCAACAACACCTACAAAGTACTTCTAGTTTCATACTTGTTCTAGGTAAAGCGAACACTAAGCGTGTGTAGAGTCGTGTCAGTGGCCGATAGGACTTGAGAGAGTATTTCTTCTACCTTTAGCTCCTTGTTGGGTTCGACACTCTTACTTATCGAAAGAGGCTACAACTATCCCGTATACTTGCGGGTTATCAAGACCTTTTTGTGGTGCCGTTGCCGGGGAGTCATAGCGTGGGGTGAATATTCTTGTGTGTGCTTGTTTGCTTTATCACTAAGTAATTTTTATTTGCTATTCTAAGTTGTTCTCTATCTTTAGTTATGGATATGGAACATGAAATACCAGAAAAATTAGGTGTACTTTCTACTCATGGAGATGGCGAACCTCCTAAAACCCTCGATGCTCGTTATGTGAAAGACATTATGTACTACTATAATAATCCTGAGAAAACCCCATTCAATTATGTTATGGGATACACATTGGACCAACGTGAATACTTTTGGGATTATCGCTTGACACAAAAAGGGAAACTATTATGGGATCAAATTTCTATATTGTGTTGGTATGCCCGGGATCTATGCTTGAGATATGATATTACTTCTTGCTCTAGGATGAAGGCTCCACACCTTCCCTTTTCATGCAAATTTAATGATAATGAAACCTTAGCTTCTTATGCTAGAGGTATATATGATTACTATGATGTTGAACAAATTGAAGAATTTGTTGCTTTTAGGGCTGCTTATGAAATTGAATCTTTGTTTGAAAAGTATGAAGCTTTAGATGATGATGTTTATATGCCTGAAAATTATGCTATATTGAGATATTGCTATGAAAATTATGAATACAATTACAATATTAATTCATTTATTGAGAAAGTCTCCGCTGTCCAAGAAGAGACTAATATTTTGCAGGAAGCTATGGAAGAAGAAATTGATGAAACTGTGAGCTCATTGGATGAAAAAGATGATGAGGAGAGTGAAGAACAAAAGAAGGAAGAGCGGATTGATCACCTGTGCCCACCTTCTAATGAGAGTAACTCTTCAACTCATACATTGTTTTATTCTCCTTCGTGCTTACCGAAGGATGATTTCTATGATCCCATTGATTCTCTTGAAATATCCCTTTTTGATGATACTTGTTATGCTTGTGGCCAAGATGCCAATATGAATTATGCATGGAGATGAACTTGCTATAGTTCCTTATGTTAAACATGAAATTGTTGCTATTGCACCCACGCATGATAAACCTATTATCTTTTTGAATTCTCCCGACTACACTATATCGGAGAAGTTTGTGCTTATTAAGGATTATATTGATGGGTTGCCTTTTACCATTGCACATGATGATTTTGATAGATATAATATGCATGTTCTTGCTGCACCTACTTGCAATTATTATGAGAGAGGAACTACATCTCCACTTCTCTATGTTTCCCATACGATAGAATTGCAAGAAACTGTTTGTACTATGCATTGGCCTTTACTTGGTGTGCATGAATTGTTCTTTTATGACATGCCGATGCATAGGAAAAGAGTTAGACTTCGTTGTTGCATGATATATGTTACTTTGTGCTCACTACTAAATTACAAATCATTGTTAATTAAAATTGGCTTTGATATACCTTGGGATCCGGGTGGATCCATTACTTGAGCACTATATGCCTAGCTTAATGGCTTTAAAGAAAGCGCTGTCAGGGAGACAACCCGGAAGTTTTAGAGAGTCATTTATTTCTGTTGAGTGCTTTTATATAGTCTAAAAACAAAAAATAAATAAAGAGGGGAACCTAAAAACTTTTCAAAAAGGAAAGTGAAAGTGAGAGAGACAAGCATTGTTGAAGTGGGAGAGCTCCTTGAACTTTGTTCATGCTCACGGAAACTTTGTGAATCTTAATTACAGAAACTTTTCATCAAAAATAATTATCCCCTTGTACAATTGCATTGTATTATAAAAATAATGTGCCAAGGTTTGACTTTAGGATGTTTACAATGTTTGTTGGTTTGTACGGTGCAGGACAGAAACTTTTGCTGTAGTGCTTGATTTTACATTTTTAACTGGAACGTCAAATGGTTCTGATTCCTTTTTCACTGTCTTTCCGTACAAATTGTTTATTTTTCCTAATTTTGGTAGAATTTCTGGGGTACCAGAAGTATGGTGAATGTTCAGATTGCTACAGACTGTTCTGTTTTTGACAGATTCTGTTTTTGATGCATGGTTTGCTTGTTTTGATTGATCTATCAATTTATATCAGTGGATTAAGCCATGAAAAAGTTATATTACAGTAGACACAATGCAAAAACAAAATATGAATTGGTTAGATACAGTACTTAGAGTGGTGATTTGCTTTATTATACTAACGGATCTTACCGAGTTTTCTGTTGAAGTTTTGTGTGGATGAAGTGTCTAAACGAGGAGGTCTCGATATGAGGAAAAGGAAAATAGGCAAGAGCTAAAGCTTGGGGATGCCTGAGGCACCCCAAGTAAATATTCAAGGAGACTCAAGTGTCTAAGCTTGGGGATGCCCCGGAAGGCATCCCCTCTTTCTTCAACAAGTATCGGTATGTTTTCGGATTCGTTTCGTTCGTGCATTATGTGCAAGTCTTGGAGCTTCTTTTGCATTTAGTTTTCACTTTTATTTTATGCACCATGCTGGTATGAGATAGTCCTTGGTTGATTTATAGAATTCTCATTGCACTTCACTTAAATCTTTTGAGTATGGCTTTATAGAATGCTTCATGTGCTTCACTTATATCATTTGAAGTTTGGATTGCCTGTTTCTCTTCGTATAGAAAACCGCCATTTGTAGAATGCTCTTTTGCTTCACTTATATTTGTTAGAGCGTGGCCATATCTTTTGTAGAAAGAATTAAACTCTCTTGCTTCACTTATATCAATTTAGAGAGATGACAGGAATTGGTCATTCACATGTTTAGTCATAAAATCCTACATAAAACTTGTAGATCGCTGAATATGATATGTTTGATTCCTTGCAATAGTTTTGCAATATAAATATGGTGATATTAGAGTTATGCTAGTGGGTGGTTGTGGATTGTAGAGAAACTTGTGTTGAGGTTTGCAAGTCCCGTAGCATGCACGTATGGTAATCGTTGTGTGACAAATTTGAATCATGGGGTGTTTCTTTGATTGTCTTCCTTATGAGTGGCGGTCGGGGATGAGCGATGGTCTTTTCCTACCAATCTATCCCCCTAGGGGCATGCGTAGTAGTACTTTGCTTCGAGGGCTAATAAACTTTTGCAATAAGTATATGAGTTCTTTATGACTAATGTGAGTCCATGGATTATACGCACTTTTACCTTTCCATCATTGCTAGCCTCTTCGGTACCGTGCATTGCCCTTTCTCACCTCGAGAGTTGGTGCAAACTTCGCCGGTGCATCCAAACCCCGTGATATGATACGCTCTATCACACATAAGCCTCATTATATCTTCCTCAAAACAGCCACCATACCTACCTATCATGGCATTTCCATAGCCATTCCGAGATATATTGCCATGCAACTTCCATCATCATCATATACTTGAGTTGAGCATTTATTTTCATATTGCTTTGCATGATCGTCAGATAGCTAGCATGATGTTTTCATGGCTTGTCCGTTTTTTGATGCCATTGCTACGCTAGATCATTGCACATCCCGGTACACTGCCGGAAGCATTCATATAGAGTCATATCTTTGTTCTAGTATCGAGTTGTAATATCGAGTTGTAAGTAAATAAAAGTGTGATGATAATCATTATAGAGGATTGCCCCATAAAAAAAGGAAAGGCCAAAGAATCCTAAATAAAAAAAGGGGGCCAAAGAAGCCCACCCAAAAAGAAAAAAAAGAAAGAAAAAAAAGAAAAAAAAGAAAATGAAAAGGGGCAATGTTACTATCCTTTTACCACACTTGTGCTTCAGAGTAGCACCATGTTCTTCATATAGAGAGTCTCATATGTTGTTACTTTCATTTACTAGTGGGATTTTTCATTATAGAACTTGGCTTGTATATTCCAACGATGGACTTCCTCAAATGCCCTAGGTCTTCATGAGCAAGCAAGTTGGATGCACACCCACTTAGTTTTCAGTTTGAGCTTTCATACACTTATAGCTCTTAGTGCATCCGTTGCATGGCAATCCCTACTCCTTGCATTGACATCAATTGATGGGCATCTCCATAGCCCGTTGATTACCCGCGTCGATGTGAGACTTTCTCCCTTTTTTGTCTTCTGCATATAAACCTCCATCATTATATTCTATTCCACCTATAGTGCTATATCCATGGCTTGCGCTCATGTATTGCGTGAGGGTTGAAGAGGCTGAAGCGCGTTAAAAAGTATGAACCAATTGCTCGGCTTGGCATCGGGGTTGTGCATGATGGGAGCATTTTGTGTGACGAAAATGAAGCATGGCCAAACTATATGATTTTGTAGGGATAAGCTTGCTTTGGCCTTGTTGTTTTGAAAAGACATGATTGCTTTATTGGTACGCTCGAAGTATTATTGTTTTTATGTCAAATGATAGACTATTGCTTTGAATCACTCGTGTCTTAATATTCATGCCATGATTAGACATATGATCAAGATTATGCTAGGTAGCATTCCACATCAAAAATTATCTTATTTATCATTTACCTACTCAAGGACGAGCAGGAATTAAGCTTGGGGATGCTGATACGTCTCCGTCGTATCTATAATTTTTGATTGTTCCATGCCAATATTCTTCAACTTTCATATACTTTTGGCAACTTTTTATACTATTTTTGGGACTAACATATTGATCCAGTGCCCAGTGCCAGTTCCTGTTTGTTGCATATTTTATGTTTCACAGAAACCCAATATCAAACGGAATCCAAACGGGATAAAAACGGATGGAGAATTATGTTGGAATATTTGGGATTTTTCGGAGGAAGAATCAACGCGAAACGGTGTCCGAGGTGGCTAGGAGATAGGGGGCACGCCTGGCACTCTCCTGGGCCACCCGTAAGGTGGTTGACGCTCTTCTTTTTCCACAAGAAAGCTAATTGTACGAGAAAAATCTGGGCGAAAGATTCACCCCAATCGGAGTTACGGATCTCCGGATATAAAAGAAACGGTGAAGGGGCAGAAACAGAGAGAGACAGAGAGATAGATCCAATCTCGGAGGGGCTCTCGCCCCTCCCACGCCATGGGAGCCAAGGACCAGAGGGGAAACCCTTCTCCCATCTAGGGAAGAGGTCAAGGAAGAAGAAGAAGAAGAAGAAGAAGGGGGGCCCTCTCCTCCTTGCTTCTGGTGGCGCCGGAACGCTGCCGGGGGCCATCATCATCACCGCGATCTTCACCAACACCTTCGCCATCTTCACCAACATCTCCATCACCTTCCCCCATCTATATCCAGCGGTCCACTCTCCCGCAACCCGCTGTACCCTCTACTTGAACATGGTGCTTTATGTTTCATATTATTATCCAATGATGTGTTGCCATCCTATGATGTCTGAGTAGATTTTTGTTGTCCTATCGGTGATTGATGAATTGCTATGATTGGTTTGAGTTGCATGTTTTATTATTGGTGCTGTCCTATGGTGCTCTCCGTGTCGCGCAAGCGTGAGGGATTCCCGCTGTAGGGTTTGCAATATGTTCATGATTTGCTTATGGTGGGTGGCGTGGGTGAACATAAGCACAAATAGTAAGTAGGTTGTTTGCGTATGGGATAAAGGGGACTTGATACTTTAATGCTATGGTTGGGTTTTACCTTAATGATCTTTAGTAGTTGCGGATGCTTGCTAGAGTTCCAATCATAAGTGCATATGATCCAAGAAGAGGAAGTATGATAGCTTATGCCTCTCCCTCAAATAGAATTGCAATAGTGATTACCGGTCTAGTAACGTAGTCAATTGCTTAGGGACAATTCCACAACTCCTACCACCACTTTTCCACACTCCCTATATTTACTTTATTACATCTTTACCTCAACAGCCCCTAGCTTTTATTTACATGCTCTTTATTATCTTGCAAACCTATCCAACAACACCTACAAAGTATTTCTAGTTTCATACTTGTTCTAGGTAAAGCAAACACTAAGCGTGCGTGGAGTCGTATCAGTGGCTGATAGGACTTGAGAGAGTATTTGTTCTACCTTTAGCTCCTTGTTGGGTTCGACACTCTTACTTATCGAAAGAGGCTACAACTATCCCGTATACTTGTGGGTAATCATGGGGCGGCGCCGAGCCGCCCACACGGGAAGGACAACGTCGTGCCGTGGCCCTGGGCCCCAAAGCGCATAGATGACCCGGCCGAGGACGGGAAGTCGGCTAAGAGGAGGCGCGGCGGGAGGCCAACTCCGGTCCTGGTCTTGTCGGGGTAAGCTTCATCTCCCGTGCACGTCCGGACTTGTTTCTTTTGGCTCATTCCGTCTTCTTCTTCTTTAGGTCATCAATCGCGTTGGCGTGGGCGGCGGCGGACGCCGCGGTCATCGAAGGGACCACGTTCCATAGGAGCCGGTCCAACCTCGTTGACCAGGGCTAGGTGGAGGGGTGGGCCAACTCGAACCTCGGCCTGGACCCGAATGACACCGAGGGCTTGGCCTAGCGCAACAGGAACAGGGCTGAGGCGGAGCTGGAGGCAGCGTTGGTCCAGGCTTGGACCGACGCGGCGGCGGCATGGGCACGAGCCGGCGCGGAGCCGGCCTGGTGCGAGATACCGGAGGGCACGGTGGTGGCGGCGACGGTCTTTGAGCCGTTGTCCGTGAGGGAGCGCGGCCGCAAGGGCCGGGCTGAGGTGGTAGTCCTTGGCCGGGAGGTCGTTGATGTGGAGGATGACACCCCTCCGCGGGTCGACGTTGTCGAGCGAGCGGGGGCTGATGGCGGTAGAGGCGACGCCGTCTTGGAGGAGGCACTGTGGATGGCGGTGCGCGAGGCACCGTCGGTGCTGGAGGAGGCGTCGCGAGGCGTTGCCGGGTCGGAGGCGGCGACGCAGGGAGTCCCGGCGTCTGGGTCGCTGACGGCGCCGGAGCGAGCGCCGGAGGAGGTGCCGGCCGCGTCGGGAGCGGCCGGCGGGGAGCGCGCCTTGGCGATCCGGCAGGGAGGACGCCGGGACGCCGCGCCACAGCCGGCACGGAGCGGGGGCGCTGCGGTCTTCGGGCCTCAGACCCAGGAGGAGGTGGCGATGGATGCCGTCAGCCGCCACCTGCGCGGCCAGATGGACCGGCTCGAGGCCTTTGCCCAGGCCGAGGTGGAGCGGACGCGCGACCTGGAGCACGCCATTCTGGTAAGCTTCTTCTTCTTCGTGATTTCTCATTTGTGGGGGCGCGCTAGTGCACCCACTGGGTGTAGCCCCCGAGATTTGGGCCAACTACGCAGTAGTTGAGTCGAATCTTTGGAGCATTGACCTTGTATTCATTTCTGCTCTCTTCAGCAACCCGACGCCTACCGGGTCGACGCCTTCAATCATCTCCTAGGCAAGTACCGGGAGCTCAAGGAGCAGCTTGCCGTCAAGGAGGAGGAGCTTCGTGTCGCCGCAGGTATCTTCGTGCTCTCTTCTAGTGGGGGCGCGCTAGCGCACCCACTGGGTGTAGCCCTCGAGATTCGGGCCAACTTCACAGTAGTTGGGTCGAATCTTAAATCTTGCTTTCTTGTTTGCTGAACTCTTCTTTTTCGCAGCCGAGGTGCTGTCCTGGGGGACTCGTCTGCTCCAGGCTGGTCATCACTATGACCGGCTCATTGTCGACAATGGCCGTCTAGGCATCGAGGCGGCGAAGGCGAGGGCGGAGGCGGCCGTGGCCCGACGGTCTCTTGACGAGGCCAGCTAGCTGCAAGAGCAGCTGGAGGGTCACAAGAGCCGCCTCGAGGCTGAGGTGGATCTTCTCAAGGCGGAAGCCGCCAAGGCGGTGGAGCCGCAGTAGGCCCTGGTCGAGGCGGACCAGCAGCGCGGCCGGCTGGCCGACGACAAGTGCCGGCTCTAGGCCGAGGTGGATCGCCTGCGGGAGCAGGATTTTAAATCGCGGCTGAGGGGGCCCGGTAGGACGAGGCCCGTCGTCACGAGGCGGCCGATAAGGCGGCCGACAACAAGGATGCCGAACTGAAGGCGGCCCTTGCCAGGGCGGCTGATCTGGAGAAGGCGTTCCAAGAGCGCGACTGCGCCTTTGAACGGGAGCAGCGCGGTACGCTGCTCGAAGCACAGCACCTGGAAGAGTCCTTCTCCAGTAAGTGCTTTTCTTGTGTATGGCCGGGTCGGGGTCCGGTCTTTCGTCCTTGTTGTTCTTCTTCTGATATGCTTCGCCTTTTGAGTCAGGGGCCTTCCCGGAGACGCAACGGCTGGCGGAGGAAGCCGTACGCTTTCAGTGCGACCCGACTGGAGCCGTTGGATCTGGAACGGACCCGCGGGTGGCGTGGACCTTCCCGGAGATCATCGCCGCCGCTGAGGCCCGCCTGCGGGTCTTGGGGACGCATATGGAGCGGTTGTCCCAGGCCGGAACCGCGATGACGGAGGCCCTCTGGCCGGACTCCGTTCGGCCGAGCAGCTTTACACGCCTTGCGCGTTGGTTGGAGATGGGGTCAGATCATCTTGGCGAGTGGCGTGTCTCCGCCGCTCGTGCCGGCGCTGAGATGGCGCTCTGGTTTGCACTTCTTGGCATCCGGACCTTCAGCTGGACGCGCTGATGGGCCAGCGGGCCAGCTCGGAGCAGTTGTTGTAGGAGCAAGCTGGCCAGATTGCCTCCCGGGCCAGCTACATCACCGAGTTTGCCTTCCACGACGAGTTCCATCCGGAGCGGACGGAGGACGGCAAGGTCGTGGATGGCAACGACTACGGCTTGATTCTCCATGATCCGGAGGGGATCTCGGAGGAGACGGGCGTCTGCCGCGACGAGGGTGCCGAGGAAGACACCGGTGTCTCGCTAGATCCGGAGGCCGCCATGGGAGAGCCGTCGATGCCGCGACGCGGGGCTGGAGATGCCTGAGACATTCTTAAAAGAATTTGTTAAGTAGCAGGTCCACGCACCCACTGGGGGTTTTAGGGTGTAATGAACTCGGTCCGTGGGCCTTTTAAATATTTATGTGTAAATGTCATGAGTGTTTTTGCTTTTGCCTTCCGTTTTTGGACCGTTTTCTTGCGTTTCTCCTTTCTCAAACCTCCCCCCCCGCGAGTCAGACGGCCGAGGCTCCGGTCCGTGACAAGGAGTTCGGTTCTTCGAGAGGAGCGTGCAGGACTTGGGCCCTTCAAAACGTTGAGCGCGAGCGAAACACCCATTGGGCTGGCTTGCGGCAACCCGGCGAAACCGGTTGGCGAGCAGCCGGTCGTGCGGCTGTTTAGTTTCTATGTGACGGCCCGGGTTGATCGACCCGGCGGCCTTTGACTTGGCATTTGAAGCATGAAGGAGATTTGGCCCGTTGTGCTTGCCGGCCAACAGTCGAAGCCGGATTTGTGGCTTTTAGACGAAGTGGGGGACCGCGGCAACCTTACTGTATCAGGAATCACCAAGCAAGGCGGAGGGGTGGCGATCGAGCCTGCCAGCCCCCGAGCCACTGGGTCGAGCTGGTCGGACCGGCCACCGAGTTCAATGGCATGGTGATGCGAGAAAGTAGGGACACAATAAATTGGTCGACAAAAGGCAGCCCCCGAGTCTCGTTCGGGAACCCCGTAGTTTCATGCGTTTACAAAAGGCGATGATACATACACTCGTGCGACTAACTGTAAAACGGACGGAGGAGTTCCACGTTACACGGCCGAGTCGTTTCTTCACTGGCGGTTTCTCTCTTGCGCTTCTTTGATCTTCGTGCGTCGATGAGGTAGTAGGCGTTGCGATCGCGCAAGGCCCTGCTCACAAGGAATGGGCCCTCCCATGGAGGGGACAACTTGTGCTGGCCTGCTTGCTCTTGGACGAGTCGGAGGACGAGGTCGCCCTCGTGGAACGCGAGGGGCTTGATCTTCTTGTTGTAGTAGTGCCTCAGGCCTTGCTGGTAGATGGCCGAACGGCTGAGCGCCAGGAGGCGCGCTTCTTCGAGCAGGTCGACGCCATCTTCGCGGGCTTCTCTGGCTTTGGCTTCAGTGTACATCGCGACGCGTGGCGAGTCGAACTCGACGTCGATCGGGATGACGGCTTTGGCTCCATAAATGAGGAAGAATGGGGTGAACCCGGTCGACCGATTCGGCGTGGTGCGGAGACTCCAGAGGACGGCCGACAACTCATCGAGCCAGCTGCCGGGTGAGTGGATAAGCGGCTCGACGAGTCGCGGCTCGACGCCGGATAGGATGAGTCCGTTGGCCTGCTCGACTTGCCTGTTGGACAGCGGATGCGCAACGGAGGCCAGGTCGAGGCGGATGCTGGAGACGGAGCAGTATTGCTCGAGCGCGCCCTTGGCGAAGTTGGTGCCATTGTCCGTGATGATGCTGTTCGGCATGCCGTAGCGAGCCGCTATGTCCTTGATGAACTGGCCGGCTGTTGGCCCATCCAGTTTCTTGATCGGCTGAGCTTCGATCCACTTGGTGAACTTGTTCACTGCCACTAGCAGGTGCGTCATGCTGCCTCGAGCGGTTTTGAAGGGTCCCACCATGTCGAGTCCCCAGACCGCGAAGGGCCAGGCGATCGGTATGGTGCGGCGTGCTGACGCCGGCTGGTGGCTGCGTTTGCTGCAGCGCTGGCACCCCTCACACTTGAGAACGAGTGACTCGACATCTTCAAGGGCCATGGGCCAGTAAAAACCATGGCGGAACGCCTTGGCCACCAGGGATCGTGATGCGGCATGGTGCCCGCATTCGCCCTGGTGTGTGTCGAGGAGGATGTCGATGCCCCGATCCTTCTCGACGCAGCGCTGGAACACGGCGCTGGAGGTGCGCTTGACGAGCTCATTGTTGATGATGCTGTAGGCGGACGCTCGGCGCTGCACTTGCCGGGCCTCGGTTTCATCCATGGGGAGAACCCCGTTCTCCAGGAACTCTGATATTGCACTACAAAAAAAATACACTTCCGTGATGATACGTGTTTGTCATAGTAGGTCGCGCTTTTTGTCATGCATGTACATCCATGACAAATTTATGACAGAATCAAGATAATCATACCTGTGCTGTCGTAGAAGTGTTCGATGACATTACCAAAATTATCATCACGGAAGTGTCCACTTCCATGACGATAAATCGCGCGTCACAGAAGTGCTTTCGTCAAGGGTGACCGACCCGTGGCATCCACCGTAACGGAACGCCGTTAAGCTATCAGGTCTCTTTTTGGATCTGATAACCCGTTAATAGCCCCGACCAATGGGGATTTTCCACGTGTAAAATCATCATTGGCTAGAGGAAACACGTGTCGGCTCATCATTGGGACAGATGTCATCCACTCATTGGACAGAAGGCACCTATGATACGTCGTCACGTGGCACGGCCAATCAAGTTTAAATGGGCCGGCCCAACTAAAGGCCCACAAGATTTGGTGGCCCATAATGGGCCGGCCCACTTAAAGGCCCAGGAGATTTTGCGGACTATAATGGGCTGGCCAAGCTAAAGGCCCACAAGATTTCACGGGCCATAATATGTCAGCCCAGGTAAAGGCCAACAAGATTTTTGTGTGCCATAATGGGCCGGCCCAGGTAAAGGCCCACAAAATTCTTGCGGATCATAATGGGCCGGCCCAGCTAAAGGCCCACGAGATTTCACCGACATTAATGGGCCGGCCCAGCTATAGGCCCACAAGATTTTGAGGACCCTAGTAGGCCGGCCCATTAACTGGCTACCATGTTTTGGGCCAAATGTCGACCCATAATTGATCCGGTCCATTAATGGCCTGCCACGTTCTGGGCCTAGTAATGGCCCATATAAGATCCGGCCCGTTAAAAGCCTCCCACTTTTTGGGCCAAATCACGGCCCAGATCAGGTTCGGCCCTTTAAGAGGCTTTGGGCTCAATTATGGCCCATATCAGATTCGGCCCGTTCACTGGACGCTATGCTTGTGGGCCCACTTGCTAAAGGCCCATTTAGTAATTCGGCCTGATATTAGTTTCGGCCTGTTAAGGTCCCATTTAACATTTCGGCCCTATATGAATTTCGGCCCATTAAAAGCCCGTCATATAGTTGGGCCTAACTACGGCCCAGTTTGCATCCGGCCTGCTCGCAGCCGATATCTGATTGGGCCAAACAAGGACCGAGACAACTTTGGCCTGTTAAAAGCCCGTGAATTGATTCGCACAATGATGGGCTGGGGTCCATTTTGGGCTGCCGCCGGCCCGTGAGCTATTCGGCACGTTTCAGGCCCAGCCTACTTCTCAGCCTCCTAAAAGCCCATTGAGTTTTCTTGCGAAAAGAGGGCCGGGGGTTACTCGGCCTATTAAAGGTCCGAATCTACTAGTGGGCCAGTTTGACGGGGCCCATGACGCGGATCATACATCGTGATTGCATGACGGCCCGATTATGTACCGTAATTTTACGGTTTTGTAACACCCACGATGCGGCTATATCTCCCACGTGTCGAAGCACGACTTAGAGGCATAACCGCATTGTGGTTTTGTTGCAAGAAGGGTCATCTTCACACAATCCCATGTAATGAACAAGAATGGCATAAAGAGTTGGCTTACAATCGCCACTTCACACAATGAACATATAATTCATGCATCATTCAGAGTACACACATATAGTCCGTCTACGGACGAAGCCAAAAGAAAAGAAGATAACCCAACTACTAGATCCCCGATCGTCCCAACTGGGCTCCACTACTGATCAACATGAAACGAAACATAGCAACGACCAAGATCTTCGTTGAGCTCCCATCTGAGCTCGGTTGCATCACCTGCACTGGTATCACCGGCACCTGCAACTGTTGGTAGTATCTGGTGAGTCACGAGGACTCAGCAATCTCACAACCCGCGAGATCAAGACTATTTAAGCTTATGGGTAGGAAGTGGTAATGGGGTGGAGTTGCAGCAAGCACTAAGCAAATATGGTGGCTAACATACGCAAATAAGAGCAAGAAGAGAAGCAACAGAACAGTCGAGAAGCTAGAAGTGATCAAGAAGTGATCCTGAAACTGCTTACGCACAAACATAACACCAAGACCGTGTTCACTTCCCGGACTCCGCCGAAAAGAGACCATCATGGCTACACATGCGGTTGATGCATTTTAATTAAGTCAAGTGTCAAGTTCTCTACAACCAGATATTAACAAATTCCCATCTGCCACATAACCGCGGGCACGGCTCTCGAAAGTTTATACCCTGCAGGAGTGTCCCAACTTAGCCCATCACAAGCTCTGACGGTCAACAAAGGATATTCCTTCTCCCAGGAAGAACCGATCAGACTCGGAATCCCGGTTTGCAAGACATTTCGACAATGGTAAAACAAGACCAGCAAGACCACCCGACTGTGCCGACAAATCCCGATAGGAGCTGCACATATCTTGTTCTTAGGGCACACCGGCTAAGCGAAGCGTACAGGTACCGACGTAATCCAAGTTGCCAAGGAATGGTCCCGAACGGTGCTCTAGTTTGGACCAACACTCAGAGGAGCACTGGCCCGAGGGGGGTAAAATAAAGATGACCCTTGAGTCTGCAGAACCCAAGGGAAAGAGGCTTAGGTGGCAAATGTTAAAACCAAGGTTGGGCCTTGCTGGAGGAGTTTTATTCAAAGCAAACTGTCAAGGGGGTCCCATAAATCACCCAACCGTGTAAGGAACGCAAAATCAAGGAACATAACACCAGTATGACGGAAACTAGGGGCGGCAAGAGTGGAACAAAACACCAGGCATAAGGCCGAGCCTTCACCCTTTACCAAGTATATAGGTGCATTAATTAAACAAGATATATTGTGATATCCCAACATAATCCTATCCATCATGGAGCAATCTTCAACTTCACCTGCAACTAACAATGCTATAAGAGGGGCTGAGCAAAGCGGGTAACATAGCCAAACAACGGTTTGCTAGGAAGGGTGAAAAGGTTAGAGGCTGACATGGCAATATGGGAGGCATGGTAAACAAGTGATAGGCAGCACAGCATAGCGATAGAACGAAGCAACTAGCAAGCAAAGATAGAAGTGATATCGAGGGTAATGGTCATCTTGCCTGAAATCCCGCAAGGAAGAAGAATGAGTCCATGAAGAAGACAAACGAACGTAGTCGAACGAATCCTCACAACTCCAGAACGAAACCGAAGCTAACGAGAGAAGCAAACTGAAAAGAAGCAAACAACATGGTAAACAACCATCACATAATCATGACATGATGCACAATCAAGTATGATACATTTCCGGTTTAATGAGGCATGGCATGGCAATATGCACAAACAACACTACAAGTTAAGTGGAGCTCAATATGCAACGAGTTGCATATTGACGAAACACCACATCAATTATTTAGTTTCTCTCTCGGTTATGTACCCAACAATATTAAATGTTAAACATGGCAAGAGGTGAAGCATGAGCAAACCACTTATTTAGGCAAGTTTAAATGAGGCCGGAAACAACAAACAACAATTCCGGAAAATCCCCATATGCATATTTTGAATTTAATGCAAACAACAATTTTAACCATTTAAATGTTGTTATCATGATGTGGATGGCATATGCAACTTTTATGCCATTTTATGAAAATGTTGACATCTAATATGGTAGGGAGCATTTGGTCACCATGGCGGAACAAAAGGGGTGCCACGGCAACGATAACGAAAATGGTGCCACGGCAACATTTCGATGATCCGACAACTCGTTGAGATGTCGGTGCAAAAGAAAGTGTGTGGATGTGCGGAACATGCAAAAGATGGTGGGGTGATCCCGGTTACCGGGTTCCCACGGGTCGACGGCATGGAAAACGAGGAGGAACTTGCAATGACAATTCAGAGATGGTGCAACACGAGCATCTCATACAACACACAAGCATTCGTTCACGAGCATCGTCTCTGAGTTATACCTTCGAAGCATGCCTTTTCGGAGCGGGTCGAGTTCGGTACGATGTAGAGGAAGTAGTCGTTCACGGGTCGTCGTGGGAAGTAGTTGTACACGTTCGTAGTTGTTCGGGGTCACGACGAGGAACTTGACGTCCACAGAATCTTCGAGGGTCGACGGTAGTGGTACACGGGCCGTAGTGGAAGTAGTCGTTCTCGCGGCGGTAGTGGAAGTAGTCGTTCACGGCGACGGTAGTGGTACACGGGTTGAAGAAGAACTTGGCGTATCCACGTGTAGGGGTACTTGGCGATCGACGGACGTCGTGGTACTTGTTGGTTCGGGTCTTGGCGTATCCAGGGAACATCTTGCGAGGCGGTAACAAAGGTGTTCGTCGAGGTACTTGGCGTCCACGGCAACATGCGGAGGAGGTGCACAGACCTGGTCTGCTGGAGGCACTTGGAACAGAGAAGCCATCGGGCTGCTGTTCACTGGAAACGAGTTGAACCAGGGGATGTCAAAGCAGCAGTGGACGAGGGACTCCGGGACGACATGGAGGTCGAGGATGATGAGCTCGAGGCAGCGCTGGAGCATGGCGGTGCGGTGCCCGGATGAAGCAGGGAGGCGCGATGGAGGTCGCCGGCGCGGAGAAGTCGCAGGCGAGGTGCGGGCGTAGCAGAGGAGATGAGGCGGCTCTTAGGGCTCGAGGTCGCAGGGAAGGAGTAGCTCCAGTGCTGCGGCGCCGGAGACGGCAGGGGAGCGACGTCCTGGGGCAGCGCGGCAAGGCGAAGCCCGGCGGCAGCGAGCGGGCTCCGGTGGCCGGCTGGAGGTGCGGAGGCGACGAACTCGATGCCCGCAACGTCGCGAGGGAAGGAGAAGGACGGCTGGGACAGGGCGATGGGGCCGACCGGATCTGGAGCTTGAGGCAGCGACACTGTGGAGGTCCGGCCGACGCCACAGACGACGCGGCTGCTGCTAGCGATGGGGTTGAGGAGGGCGGGCGAGGCAGAAACAACGGGGAGGCAAGGGACCGAGAGGAGCGTGGTGGCTGGCTGATGGAGGTGGGAGACGAGTGGAGGGGAAAGGGGATCGAGCCGAGGCTCTTCCCGGAGGCGCAAGCGAGGGGAACGAGGAGAGAGCGAGGGATCGGGAGGAGAGGAGGCGAGCACTAGGGTTAGAGGCGCCGCTGGGCCTTAGAGGCCGGCCCGGTAGGGAAGGAAGTGGGCAGAGGCTTGGCTGGGCTCTCTTCTCCCTCTCATTTTCTAAAACAGAAAATAACAAAGAAGAAAAGAAGAAGGAAGGAGGTGTTGGGGAAGAAGTTGGACACGCGGATAATTTTCCCGGACTCATAAAAATGCGCTTGTTCCGAGAAAATAGAAAAGGCCATGATTGAGAGATTTAAATCCAAACTCATTTGATTTAAATTCAAATGATTTGAATAGGAAGTGAGGGTTGGGAAGGTCCAAAAATGTTCGGATTTTTGGTGGAGCTCCGGAATATGATGAAAGAATATATGGCAAGGTTGGAGACCAAGAATTAAGATAACGAAGGCATTGGGATATTTTGCAAGTGGATTATGGTTAATTCCAAATAAATGGAATAAATTTATTATAGCTCTTTAATAATATTGAGAGGCTTTAATATGTTATAAAGAGAAAACACAAGTGAATTCCCTCGAATTAAATAGATCAACGATCTATGCAATTTATTTAGGTGAGTTTTTAAAAGGGGTTGCATGATGACATGATGCAATGCACATGATGCAAGGATGAATGCAACGAACAAAATAAATCACATGACGAATCTCGGAATACAAGGAAGGCATCTGGAGCGTCGGTCTCGGGGCGTTACAGGTTTGGCCGGTTTACTACGAAGACATGATATATACACAGTAAAATAACTGCAGCATCGTGAATAAGAAAAAAACCTAGACTATACAATAAAGAAATTACGGCATATTACATCCACTGGGCATCAAAGTTCGCCACTATGATAATAAAGCACAAGCAGACAACAGCTTACATACACTGGGCATCAAAGATCACCACCAGTGCAAATAAACACACCGACAAAATAATATACAAAACTGACAGCACTTCAATAGAGTTCAAGAAAGGTTAGCCCTGCTGGGGAGCTGCAGCGCAAGCAGCTGAGCAAGATGATGAGACTGCGCTTGTTCAACACTTATATCTTCCTGACTCTGAAAGATAAACAAGCAGACAGATGACAGGTTTTGCAGATAAAAGTATCAGTGCTGACAATTCATCACATTTCTTACTGACGAATAAAGTGACATAGTTTAAAATTGCATTAACACAATATGGTATTGTTCAGGTAAAGACATGGCAGGAATTGACATTGTGAAGGAGTTGGCAGCTTCACAACACCACTGGATTACAGATCAAGACCTCATAAGTATCAATGGTTAGTGTGCTGTCAATTTATCCCATTTCAGATTGGCAAATAAAGAGGCGGTTTAAATAATAGTAGAATGATATGACATTGTTCATAGTTAAGACATTGTAGAATATGACATTGTGTTGTAATGGGTAGGTTCACCACACCACTGGATTATGGATGAAGAATAGAAGCATACATGCAGTGCAAAAGAAGATCACTTGCTCTGTATAGTTTAATTTACATGGTATGAAGAAGGAACTTGGTTGTACAACTAAAAACTCAAATTGAGAAGGACAAACTTTTTTTTATGAACTATATAATAAACTTTAAACATGCAATTTGATGCAAACACCAAAAATAAACAGCTGTAGCAGTCATGCCTAACCAAATATACACAACAAAGTTTGAAGGCTTGAGAAGGACAAACTTACATTACTGGTGAAGACAGGCTCTATAAAGCCCTTGTCCATGCTGATGGGGGGGGGATTCAAGAAGTTTACCACAGAATGTTCTTCATAAGCATTGCCTTTATTCTACATTTTGTTAAGAGTAAATATAGATGTGATAATATACAAAAAAATGGAGAATATTTAAGATAAGCTGAAGAGTGATGCTACATAACCAAGTAGCTATAAATGTATGTGTAGTGATACATGCAAAAGGCATAGCCAAGAGCAATGCAAAGCTAAACTTGTTCAGTACCAACCTTATGGTAAGAGTATATATAGATCTGATGTGTAGAAAATGGAGGGCAAAGGAAAATAAGCTGCAGAGTGATGGTACATGAACAACTACCTGTCAATATAAGTACACTGATAAAGGACAACATGTACTTACAAGAACAATGCAGAGCTAAAAAAATTCATTGGCATTGGATATATTCTACACTAATGTAACCATTCATACAGTTCAGATAATTTGGAGCGAACAATTGATAAGCAAGCTATCATGCATACTGCTGTCACATAATGAACCAGGTATGTATGCAAGTATAGTGATACAGGACAACAGGTACTGACAAGAGCAAAGCAGCGGGCAGCATATTTGCGATATCCTGTCGTTCTTTTCAAACCAGAATTCTTCTTCGAGCTGATTTCCTGCAAAAAAGATCCGTAAGGCACATGCGGAAAAGTAGAAGTTCAAATTTTCATGTGATTTCATAGACAGTACCTCATCCTGGGAACAAGACCAGTGCATAACAAGGTTTTTCCATTCAATGTCTTCTAAATTTAGCACAGTAGACTTCACCGGAAATTCGTTTATAGACTTGCCATCAAAGTGTGATTTCCTCAGGTAACACCGATACTACTGCAATGCTTCCTTGAAAAGCACAAGCAAGCTTTGCTCGTCATGA
>NC_041389.1:711148793-711150252 GCF_002162155.2 Triticum dicoccoides | reverse complement strand
CCCCCACCCGCGTCGAGTTTTCTTCGTTCGGCGAGGCCCCACAACCACCCGAGCCCCTTGGATCGCACCGGCGAACTCCGGCGAGCTCTGAAAAATCGACTGACCCAATTTTGAAATTTAGTCTACTGTGATTTAACTAGTGTGGAATATAAAAGGGGAAAACCATAAGCATTGGGAGTATAGTGTTGAGCATGCCATCGCGGATATGGAGGTGCAAACCGGACAAAGGCAACTTCGCAACCAAGACAAGAAATCAGAGTAAAGCAGTGGCGATCTATTTTCTTGCTGTGATAAATAAGTTGAGCAGATACGAAAGAGTACCGCCTCTGGTGCGGCGCCGTGTACGCATCTGGTGAGAATTTGACGGTGCTGCGGTAGCGATGGCTGTCGGCAGCGTGGAAGCAGATCTAGGAGGGTAGACGGTGGCGACAGGGCGTGGTGGACGAGACGGTCGTAGGAGCGACGACGGCGGGGATGAAGCGAGAGGACGGGATGCAAGGATCCCGGTCCGAAGGCGTGGATGAGAGAGGTCGATCTCTTGCAATGGACGGCGGCGTCGGGGTATCAGCTCCAGCATGGTGGAGGAGGACGGCGGTGGATGGTGTGGTGGACGGCGGCGGACGGAGGAGGGTGGGGTGGAGAGGGTGTTTTGGCGCCCACAGAGTACGAATGGGGAAAAGGGAGGTAGAGAGGAAGGGGGGAACCATGTAGTCAGGGCGCGCTTGTCTCAAATGCGAGGAAATTTACAAACTTAGCCCCCGTTTCAAATTTCTACTATGTACATCACAGCAACATTAGTCGGTTGGGGATAGGATGGTAATCTCGCATACACCGAATATTTGCCGACGAGAGTTTGTTTTTGGCGCCCACCATGTATGAATATGAATCGGGGAGGGAGTCGATTTCGGCCGAGGGCACACTGTGTTTTGGTGCCCACCGTGTATGAATCCGGGTGAGAGGCGGTTACGTCACGTTTGGCTGAAATTACAAACCTACCCCTATCGAAACATATAGAAATCCAGCAGATAGGCTTTGCGCGGCAGGGATAGGCAGTAGTGATTTCCATCTCGCAGATTTTGGTTTCGAGCGGTTACTGCGACTTTCCCCGCTTCATTCAAATTTTGCACAGTGCACGTTTACCGTGCCACCTCGATTCGAATCCCGTTTGTATTCTATTTTTTTTCGGGCGGGATCCATTTTCAATTGGAATTACATTCTATATACATCATTTTTTTACATATATACTTCAAAAGCACAACACCATTTATACATAAATATGGTTTACAAATGGCATGATCTCAGATTCATAAGGTTGTATCCATCAATTTGGTTTTTCAAATATTTGAAACCACTTTATGTTGAAATCCAATGTATGCATTCCTCGCTAACTGTCTCCAATTAATGTGTGTTTCATGCGGGTTTTTTTAACTTCTCAAACATGTATAATGTGTTTCACACA
>NC_041389.1:711146671-711148783 GCF_002162155.2 Triticum dicoccoides | reverse complement strand
TATCCAGATTGACCCTCACCTAGTTACAACAATGTAATGTAAATCATTGATGTGTTCGATCAGCAGAAAACAGGAAAATAATAACCATGAATAATAGCACTTACACGTAAGTTGGACAGGAAGATGTGAAAATGGTGTTTGTCTTCACTATAATCTTCACATGATGGGAATATATGCACGTAGTCCCTAACAACATTGAAAGCATTGTATTTTAAACTGGGAATAAATGGAATGGGGTTCCAATCTGCAGGAATTGGCCGTCTCTGCAGTTGAGATAGGTCTTCGGCCGGTGGACTTGCTGTACTTTTTGCTGGAGTGGGATTTTTCTGTGGTACGGCTGGTGCTATGGCAAATGAAATCGGTATAACTTTTGCTGGAGTGCAGGTCCTGTGTGGTGGGGCTAGTGGTGTGGCCAGTGAAGTATGGGTATAGTCTGCTGGAGTCGGTCCTATGTTTTGTGTCACTGGTTATACAACCAATATAAGTGGGGCGTTGTCTGATTTCTCTAGTACCACCATGTTTTTCAAGGACTTTGCTGGTGCTCCTTCAGGTTCGGCAATCACCCTCTTCCTTTTTGATGTCTGATGCACAAGAACAACATTTGAGTGGAAAAACATGGTATGACGACAGATGGAATATGTATTGATAATGGATGGGCATAGCATCTCGAGTTATATGATGAGTAACGTAAGCAGATGGTGGTGCAACAAAATAGAAGAAATGCAAGACAACATATGCAAGATACGCGCAATCAATAAAACCTTGCCAAATTAGAACAGGCACCTTGATGGGTGAACAGGACAGGCCATCCGCCTTTCACTTCTCGAGGTTAGAATAGTCATTAGAATGATATTCTGAACAAGAATCAACAGGTGGGGAGCGTACGAGTTTCATTGTTTCCAAAATGGCACTCAATGCCTTGGTGCCAATTTTGTAAGTCATTGCAGTGTTCCACAATATTCTTCTGATGCGCGGATTCTGATATTCACTGTAATTGCGTATAATATCTGAGAACCATGAAAACATAAATAGTTGTGAGATTATCTTTGTAATGCAGATGATATTCTAATATAGAGGCGCCCCTGTAAACACTTATGTGCTATCACTGGATTCTGATGAGAGAGCTCATGTGTGCTGTAATATCGTGCGTGCATTTATATAATATGGCACAAGTACACAAAAAAATAGGCTTCAGAAGTAAGGATAGCTGGCAGATGATAGGTTCATAATATACTGTATAGATAGTTTATTGCCAAACCATGATAACAAGAGCACACAACAACTAGGCAGATCATAGTGTACATAACAGGGGTACACCATAACCACGATATATAAATCGGGAAAGTGGAACTGGCTTGAAAATATGGTGTTGTATTGCCGCTAGTAATTGAAAGCCTATCGATCGCGTACAGGCCAGCACTATTGAACATGGTAAAGAAGAGCAAGCAGATTTTGGATAATAAAATGTTGGTTGCGCAGTGCCCACACATGATGAACCAGAGCGCATTAAGAATGCAACTCCCAGCTGTCTCTCGACCATTTCAGGCAGTTGGATGAAGATCCTACGTCTCCTAACCCTTCTTCTTCCTCGTCTGTGATTCTTCCCATACAGAACACAGCACGGGCCGCCGGCCGGACCACCGGCCCCCACCGCCTGTGTTCCTACGCCACCCCCGCCCCCACCCGCGTCGAGTTTTCTTCGTTCGGCGAGGCCCCACAACCACCCGAGCCCCTTGGATCGCACCGGCGAACTCCGGCGAGCTCTGAAAAATCGACTGACCCAATTTTGAAATTTAGTCTACTGTGATTTAACTAGTGTGGAATATAAAAGGGGAAAACCATAAGCATTGGGAGTATAGTGTTGAGCATGCCATCGCGGATATGGAGGTGCAAACCGGACAAAGGCAACTTCGCAACCAAGACAAGAAATCAGAGTAAAGCAGTGGCGATCTATTTTCTTGCTGTGATAAATAAGTTGAGCAGATACGAAAGAGTACCGCCTCTGGTGCGGCGCCGTGTACGCATCTGGTGAGAATTTGACGGTGCTGCGGTAGCGATGGCTGTCGGCAGCGTGGAAGCAGATCTAGGAGGGTAGACGGTGGCGACAGGGCG
>NC_041389.1:711145068-711146661 GCF_002162155.2 Triticum dicoccoides | reverse complement strand
GCAACATATAGTGTAATCCCGTTTAGACACTAATTGTATATAAACCATGCATTGTTTGTAATTGAAGAATCTATGGATGACCAATATTGATTAACTATATAACATTACACATGTGCCCAAATTCAAATGAATATTCATGTTTGATACACCAATTTGTGTTATGATATTATCGATGTCGTGATCTCCAGTTTAAATATTTGAATCCCCTTTAATCCAGATATTCGTCTCATATAGCTATCACTCATGCTTATATAGGACTATCTCTCTGGACCTATACGCGTTCATCGTCTCTCAGGCATCTCTCGTGCTACCTGTAATTCGACAATGATCTTTTATCTTCGTAACACACTAGCGGTACTCTCTCCATCGACCTTCATCACTCTATCTCTCTCTAAGTATATCTCGCTCCCTGCTATGTGTCTCTAGCTATGGTTATCCATGTGGAATCTCTTTCTCTCACACAAACACAAAACTTTGTCTCCCGGGGTCTCATTTCTCTCAACTATTCCCATGTGTGCCACTCGCACACCCCTCACACAGAGATGTCTTTCGCTCCTTAGATATGAGAACCTACGACTCTTCCTCTTCAATATCTCTTTCTCACACACAAACACAAACTCTGTCTCCCAGGGTCTCATATTTCTCCATTGTTCTCTTGTATGTCGCTCAAACACACCCTCTCTCCCTAGAGATATCTTGCGTTCCCTCATATGTCTCTCTAGCTATCACTCTCGTTGTGAAATATCTTTCTCTCTCAGAGACACAAAACTCCGTCTCTCTGGATCTCATTTCTCTCTGATATTTGTTTGTATGTGACTCACATGCACCCTCTCTCTATCTCTCTCACACCCACACACATAACCCAGCCTTCTGATCCACTCGACTCCTATCTCTAGCGCACACTAGCTAGCATTTTTATCTTTCTATTTATCTGTTTCTCCATCAACCTTCTTTCTCGCCCTCATTCTTGATTCCTATCACTCACACTACATATGTTTCTCTCTACATGCATGCAGTCAAGTGCCCTCTCACACACATATATAACTTCACCCTTTGAACCACCCGACGGTCATCTCCGACACCCAAACTAACAGATGTCTCTCTAGCTAGCATATCCATCTCTGTATCTATCTGTAGTTTCTCCGTCAACATTTCTCTCTCGCACGGAGTCTTGCTTCCTATCACCCACACTATATATGTCTATCCATACATATGCATTTATAGGTTGATCTCTTTTGCACAATCGTTGCACCTCACCCCCTCTGCTCGCCATAGATGCATGCTCCAGCCCACGCCACTATCTCTTAAAGACAAAAACACATGCTCTATTGTCGGGCCTTCTTCCCTGCATTCTCACATGCATGCATTTTGTCATACCGATCCGTCTCTCCCATGTCGTTGATCTTAGGACTTATGTCTTCTTTCTTTTATCTCGATCATGCGTGCGCGCACACACACACACACACACATCCCACGTATACATGTATACCTCTCACACATGCACGTTCAAGGTCTCTATGTGTCCATACATAGTTAATTACCCTCAATCCTAACGCCACATCGAATCGTTCTCCTCTTTTGTGCACATAACTT
>NC_041389.1:711139779-711145058 GCF_002162155.2 Triticum dicoccoides | reverse complement strand
TCTCTCTCTCTCTCACACACACACACACACACACACACACACACCACACGCACACTAAGACTCCATCTCACACACACATGCTCTAGGCGGAGCATTTGTTCCTACCACCCTTCATCCAACCTTACCCATATGATAAACAATCACCTTTATTTACTTGCATAACATGGAGAGATTCCACTTTACTTTAGTAGTCAGTAAACTTATCATCTGTATACCCTTATAAAAAAACGAGTTGGCGATGATGGTATGCCTGCCATCTTGTAATACAGACCGTATGATCTATATCTGATGGATAGGAAGCAAACTATGATAATTTTACAAAAGATACCCGCACCTCTCTCCACATCATTATCTCCCGCAACCTCATTGCTCAGTAATTAAAAAAGGAATAAGTCTCTGGAACAATCTAGCATGTATGGTGGCCGCTGCCACCTGCCGACGCCGTCCATCCCCATGCCTCCGCCCATTCCGACCACCAGTCACCACCATGCTCCACTCCTACTCGCCTTATCTCCCATCATTCTCATTTTCGATGACACTCTCGAGATACCAGTTTTCCGATAAAATTCTCGAGATATCATTAGTTTTTACACATGGGATTACTCCTGCATGGGTCAATCACAACAGGTGTTTTGTAAAAAAATGCATATTGATGTTCCATGCAATGCACGAGAATCTTGCTTGTAATTATATAACGCAAATCACGAGAAGGAAGTGACATTTTTTTGACACAACCACGTTAACATGGCCACGCAAATCATGAGCAGGAAGGAGAAGGGAAATGGGCTGTGGAGTAACGTTTTTTACCACAATTTCTTAGGAAACTGAGTGCAATAATTGAGTAGTTTTGCAAACTACCATTACTACTACACCTGAAACGGTTCAAAACCTATACTCCCTTGCCAGCGCGCGTTTGCCGCGTGAAACGGTCAGCGTCGCCTGGAGCGTCAGTGCCGCATTAATGCCCGACCAGAGCGGAGGTGACCTGTCACTAGCGCCGGCTTTGAAGTGGCGCGACGGCCGAGAGAGCGCCGCTTCCCGGTGCACGCGACTGCTCCGCGTCGAGACTGGCCATAGGCCCTGTTTGGATCCATGTGTTAGAGTTAGTTTGAGCTAGTTAGGGCTCAAATAGCCCTAAAGTATCCAAGCATAAGGGTTTAAATTGGAGCAAGTTGCACCGAACCCACCAAAAAAAACTATCCCACCCAAGAGGTGCTAACTGGAGATAGTTCTCATTGGGACTACTGATAAATCACTTTTCTCTCTCCATGAAGTGCATTTATTGTCAATCTAACCCTGTCACCCAAATACCTCTTTGGCTACAGTTAGTTCAGGGTTAGTCATGAGTTAGTCTAACCTCTAGCTAAGTTAGAGTATCAAGCAGGAGCAGTATAGGACATGCAAGTTGCTCAAAGCATATAGGCAAATTTGTATGTGAAAGGATTTTTTTCTTTTTCAAAACGAAATGTGAAAGGAATTTTTTTTAGAATGCTCTTGGCATGTCGCTAACATGTGATAGTTAACCGGCCTCAATAGACGGCAGAAACGCCAACCCGCCGCACTTTGATAGAGACGAGGAGGGAGAAGCGATACAGGCTGCTGGATTACTAGAGATAGGTGTCACACGGAAGCCAAGAAATATGGTGATAGCATGGGTTAGCCATGGACTAGTATGATGTAACTACACTGGGCTGCCGTGTTTCGTACTCTTCCAGTCCACTGTGGAGGTGATTGGTTAATTTTATATCGCTGAATAATATTAAATATTATGAGTGCAGATGCTCCACCACGAGGTTCCTTGCTCCTTCTCGGTCGTCCGGATTCTATGTTCTTCCACTCTATTTTTTTTACGTGAGCTTTGTTCATCCTTTTGCCAACACGCGAGACATCTAGCATCAAGGTGCACGTATTATGCAACGATCGTTCCATCTATATGAAGAACACGTGGCACTAGAACTATGAGATGGACATGTACCCAGGAGTGGACGTACGAACCTGAGTAATGTAGCGCAGTAAGTGGAGTAGAAAGGCACAAATGGTATGAACATGCGTGGCATACAGGGTGTGTTTGGTTGCGTTCTCATCTCAGCATAGTTGTTCCCTCTTCATGCATGCTCAACTCAACACCCCTCTTCATGCATGCTCTCTTCATGCATGCTTCTAGTGTATTTGTGCTAAACTAGTATGGACTCATGCACCCTCCATACACTCTACCAAACACCCAAAAGTAGGTCAAGAAGGGAACTCTTGGGCGGCATTTGTCTCTTACTACGTACTACCACTAAATGTTGTACGTGCAATGCACGGTGATGTTATGGAGTACGTGTCTAAGTACTGTACTACTACTATATTAGTTGGAGGCACATATTAACTTTTATATTTTTTTATGTGTATGCCCCGAGACCTTCCAACTAGACGTGTCTTTCTCTCCAGGTCGCACTTTGTATCGTTCATACAGCTAAGTACTACTACGTGTGGTCTCCGACCCAGAAGTGGAAGAAGTGGAGACGCTCTACCACGCTGTTTTTTTACGCTGGGCTCTACCACGCTGTTCATGTCCCACTCCTTTCGCTGACGTGTGGGACATCCAACATGTGCCGTGTTTGGCACCCTTCGTCGTAAGAGTTGAAATGCTAGCATTCATCAGAAATAAAAAATAATTATAAATCGGCAGTGATACTATTTTTTTGCAAACCAATCAGCAGTGATACCACCACGCGGTTTGCTTGCTCCTTGATATCGGAAATAATACTTCCGTTCGCCAACATGTGGGACGTCGACCATCCTGGTCCACTTGCCATGCACGCAGAACTCCAAGGGAGAGTCACCCAGGTCGTCGCGCCGCAGTAACAATGACTAATGAGCCGTCAAATCACAGGCCCACTTCCCACTTTGAAGTTGCTCGGACGAAGGAACCATCTTGACTTCGTTGAATTCCGCTTCTTGAAGAAAACTACTGTACTAGCAGTACTGCTAGCTACAGTATTTACTCCAACAGAGGCCTCCTTTCGTTCATAGGATAGGAATATGAAAATCATAGGAAGTGAGATGACATGCATCTCAATTCCTATAGAGAAAGAGATGCCATTTGATGCATAGGATAGGAATTTTTCCACTTAGTCTAGGCTAATGTACTGGTAATTTGCTCTAAAAAATACAGTAGTAACTAGTAGTACTGGTACATGCTCGTACTCAGACACAGACACACACACTAACTACTACTCCTAGTACTACTACTTCTCACATGCTGGCCAGACACCGTCGTTCTCCTTCCCGGCTTTGTCGGCGACACCCCACCATGCTTGGATCTCCGCCAACCTCTCCGCAGCAGCGCGTGCGTCCTTTTCTTTCTTGCGGCGGCGGGCCTCTCTTTTCTTGAGTGCTTTCTGACTTTTCCACTCCCTCTGTGCGGCTTTGGCCGCCTCTTGCTCTACCGCCCATTCGTCCTTGGCATCTTCAAATTCCTCACACATAGTTGTCAGGTCGCGAGCAGCGATGAACTCGGCACGGCAGGATGCCATCGGTTCCCTACCATTTTGTGTGCGTTCGTGGGCGGCGAGGAACTCAGTGCGGCGGGATGCCATCGCTGCCTTACCGGTTAGTGTGCGGCGCAGTGGCATGAACGACGCTTGGTGAGAGCTCCGGGATGGAGTGGCCGGACAACCGTATAGTGCATTGGTTTGTCAAGGGCTCAAGGACAGAAGACGAAGCAAATTACGATTCCCCTTCAATCCTGGTCATTTATTACCGAGTAAAATGCATTGGTGGTCATAGAACTTGTGTTGATAGCTCACTTTGATCATTGTATACGAGATATGGTGATTGTACGGTCGCTGGCTCAGCGTATAGCTCCGTATTTGTATGGTTGACCAGTCAAACAGTCCGCATGCGCCTGAAACGGTCACCGTCTCTCCAGAATGTCAATGCTGCATTCACTGGACTTAACTGCAGGTGCAATTGGTGTGTCACTGATATGCGGGCCAGACGCTTGTTGGGCCCACATGTCAGTCACCCAAACGCATCTGCAGTTAAGTAACTGAAGCAGCGTCCGCATTCATGCCCGACGAACCTACTCCGGCGCCAGTTGTCCATCCGTCTGCCGCGGCTCATTGCCATTCACCCGCTATGTTAACTTGAGCCCCAGCTCCCAGCCATAGCCAAAGACCCACACTTATTCTCCTCCGGTCCCTTCCTTCTGTTGGCACCACTTCAACCATGGCCTCGTGGCGCTCCGAAGCTCTCTTGGACGTACTGTCGCAGGAGTAGACGAGGGGCATCGGCGGCTCCGCTCCGGGCGCGCTCCAAAGCTCTCTTCGACGTACTGTCGCAGGAGCAAACGAAGGAGATCGCCGGAACCCCCGGGGCCGCCGTCCGCCGCCACGACCATGAAGCCGGCGCGCGTGCGCGGGCGCAGCCAGCAGCGAGGAAGAGTAGTACACGGTAGGTCACCGCCACTCTGGTCCCGGGAAGGCCACCGCTACTCCACTCAGTCGACGCCAAGCTTGGTGGGGTAAACATCGGCGGCCGATTAGCCGCTTGACGGTGACGTGGAGGCGGAAATCTTCATAACCTTGTGCTCCGGTCAGAGGAGGAGGTTATGGAGGCGGATGAGGAGGAGGCAAAGGCAATGGCCGGCTTTCTCGGGTTCATGGCCGGACTTGGTGGTCGGGCGCCGACGATCGTTTAGATTAGGTTTACAGTAGGTTTAGTACGGTTTGTGCGAAATATGTAATCAATTTCGTCCAGTTTGTAGGAAAAGTTTTCGAAATGTAATGAATTTCATCCGGTTAATTTCATCCGGTAAGTTTGAAGTTTGCTTTGTTTGCATGAATTTCGTCCGGTTAGTTCATATAGTTGTCGAAAGGTATGCGGGCAGCATCGGATGGCATCCATCAGTGTCCTCGGACAGATGCCGGTGTAAATTTGTGGGCCAGCGCTGGAGATGCCCTAACTATCATGCTATAATCGCTAACAATCCTCCATTATTTGGCAGGGAACAGTTATCCCTCGATCAAAATCAGATCCGCGGTGTTTCGCACTCCTCCCGCGTACGAGTGTAAACTCTTGCTTACATAAAAATGGAGCAAGTGGGTGGCACTGTTGCATGTCATATCACTCGAACTAGCCCGCCTAACGAGCGGGAAAGCACCGCCCTCGTCATTTTGTTCTGGATTTCTATCGATCGATCGCGCGAAAATGTTACGCTTCGCAAGTTCTAAAGAAAAAGGCGGCACACTTACGACTCTTACGCGTCGCAACCCCGACAGTCCGGCTCACAC
>NC_041389.1:711094579-711097389 GCF_002162155.2 Triticum dicoccoides | reverse complement strand
CGTCTACCCCAGCTCCGTGTTATCCCCTTCCTAGGCCTCGCCATCGTCCACCGCCGTGGAGCTCTCCGCGCGGCGTGGTCAACATGGTCAAGGAATGACTTACATCGGAAGAGTACTGTACGTGGAGAGGCTGACAGCTGGGTCCACGGCCACAACCCAGTTTTTTTGTGATTTGCCAAGTAAATCGCTTTGTCAGGCCTGTTGGGCTGCAAATCTTTCAAGACGAGGAGAGCTTTCATTCGGCTGGCCGAGAAAATGGCCCATCAGTAATGAGAAATGGGTTGTACATTTTTAAAACACATCAAAGCGGCAATTAGTTTCAAATATCTTTTTTTTTCATTTCGAGATTTTAAATTACATTAATTTGTATGTGTAGAGAATTTGTTGGATTTTATATTGATATACGTTTAGTTTTAAATTCAGTTTGAATGTGAGTCGAAATTTCGGGATTAAAAACAGTTCGGACCGCACCAAAATATGCAAAATTTCGTATAATTTTTTAACCGTGGCCACAATATGGGCTGTAATGCTAACAAAAAGAATATGGGCTCCAAACAAAACCTTAAGAAGTAGCAAATGGGCTGTAAATTATTAGAAATAATGGCAGATGGGCTGTATGTTGTTTTCCACAGATTTGAGGCTTTTCTAAAAAAAGGTTGACGCACAAGCAATGACTGTTGGATGGCCATCCAACGGCCGTCGTGCTTCTTCAATCTCTACTCTTCCTGCTCCAGCCGCTCAAACAAGCGCTGGCGGGACTGCCTGCTCCCTCCTCCCCGTGATCGGCTGTGCTGCCGCGCAGGCCTCACCGCCCCGCCGTACTCCCATCGCTGGCCTAGCCATCCCTCTACTCACCCACACCTGCTGTTATTCTCCGGCGACGGCAGACGAACCAGTAAACCCTCGTTCAGTCGTAATCCCCTCCGCATGGGGAACAACTGCTGACTCTTCCCTGCCTCCGTGTCGTTCCCTTCCTAGGCCTCGCCGTCGTCCATCGCCCTGGTGCTCTCGGCGCAGCCTGGTCAACATGGTCAACGACCGACATGCATCTGAAGTGGACTGTACATGGAGAGGCCGACAGCTGGGTCCACGGCCGCACGCAAGGAAATGCCTCCTTATTATGCGCAAAATAATGATTCCTCCACCTGACATCGGGGACCCATCGAAAGGGCCTCAGTATTTCTCAAAAAAAAGGTTACCACCGCTGACAGCTCGGACCCACCAGCTATATCTTCGCACGCAAGGAAGTGCCTCCTTATTAAGCACAAAAAAATGAATACTCCCCTTGTTAGCTGGGACCCAGTATAGTGGCAGGCTGACTTGTGGGCCTACTAAGTTGACGGGGATGGAGGGCTTTGTCAACTTAGTCAATATGCACGATTCTAGCTCCAGTGACCGTACGATGTCCATCCAACGGCCGTAGTGCTTCTTCAACCTCTGGTCTTCTTGCTCCAGCCGCCCAAACCAGCACCGGTCGTGCCTCGTGCTCCTGCCTCCCGTGGCCGGCTGCGATGCGGCGGAGGCCTCACCGCCCCCTACTACTCCCACCGCTGGCCAGGCCATCACTCTACTCACCCACACCCCCTATTATTCTGCGGCGACGGCAGCCTCACACCACAGCGAACCAGTGAACCCTCGTACTCCTCTACGCGTGGGCATCCACTGCCGCGTCTTCCCCGGCTCCGCGTCGTCCCCTTCCTAGGCCCCGCCGTCGTCCACCGCCCTGGTGCTCTCGGCGCGGCGTGGTCAACGTGGTCAAGGAACGACTTCCATCGGACGTGGACTATACATGGAGAGGCTGACAGATGGGTCCATGGCCGCAGCAAGGAAGTGCTTCCTTATTACACGCAAAATAATTATTCCTCCACCTGACAGCGGGGACCCACCGGATGGGCCACCATATTTAGCGAAAAAACATTTCCCCCCTGACTGCTGGGACCCACCAGCTACACCTTCGCACGCAAGGAAGTGCGTCCGGGCAAGAAAAAACGATTCGCCCCCTGACTCCTGGGACCCAGCAGCTACATCTTCGCAGGCAAGGAAGTGCGTCCGGGCAAAAAAATGATTCGCCCCCTGACTGTTGGGACCCACCAGCTACATCTTCGCACGCAAAGGAAGTGCGTCTGGGCAAAAACAAATGATTCGCCCCTCTGACTGCTGGGACCCACCAGCTACATTTTCGCACGCAAGGAACTGCCTGACAGTCGGGACCCACCTGGTCGAAGCGTACGTAGCGTTGTCATTCTAGTCGTGAACTTGTACGTTCATATATACTGGTCGATGTAGAGGCGCACACGTGTCGTAGTAGAGGCGCGTACATGTCGTAGTAGAGGCGCGCACGTAGCATGTACACGTACGTACAGCGGCCAGGGTGCAAGAAAGAAAATATGGCCACATATGTGTACATACAGGCGGGGTCTCGAACGTCTAGTCGCGCATACGTACGGCGAGGCTCGTGTTCATGGACAGGCAACAGAATGCGTCGTGTTCATGGGGAGGCAACAGAATGCATCGTGTTCATGGGGAGGCAACGGAATGTGTCGTGTTCATGGGGAGGCAACGAAATGCGTCGTGTTCATCGGGAGGCAACGGAACGCGTGGGAGGCAACCGGCTTGGACGGAACAGGTGATGGAAATGAGGCCTAGCATACCGCAGAACGGAGGAAATGGACCTCCTACGGTCGAAACGGGGGTCCTGTTGATCGGGAGGGGTGTGGCTTACCGCAAAATGGAGGAAACGGACCTCCTACAGTCGAAACGGGGGTCCTGTTGATCGGAAGGGGTGTGGCGTACCGCAAAACGGACGAAAC
>NC_041389.1:711090730-711092944 GCF_002162155.2 Triticum dicoccoides | reverse complement strand
AGCAGTACCTTGCCATGTTGGAGTCGCGGGCGTCCCACTCGTCGGAGCACTGCTGCACCACAAGGTCCGAGTCGCCATAGCACAGGATGCGCCGGATGCCGAGTTCCTTGGCAAGCCGGAGGCTGTGTACGAGGGCTTCGTATTCGGCGAAGTTGTTGGAGGCGGCGAAATGGATTTGGAGCGCGTAGCGGAGTCGGTCGCCCTTCGGTGATGATAGCATGATGCCAGACCCCAATCTGAGTCGCATCTTGGACCCGTCGAAGTGCATGCGCCAATGCGTCGAGTCGGGAGGCGGTGGTAAGTACTGGGTCTCAGTCCAGTCGACGATGAAGTCAGCCAGGGCCTGAGACTTGATCGTGGTGCGGGGCTCGTAGAGGATGGTGTGGCCAACTAGCTGGAGCACCCACTTGGCGACTCGGCCAGAGGCATCCCGGCACCCGATGATTTCTCCAATAGGTGTTGTGCTGATGACGGTGACGACGTGCTCTTGGAAGTACTGCTTCAGCTTCTTGGCGGTGAGGTACACGCCGTAACACATCTTCTGGTAGTACGGGTAGTTCTGCTTGGAGATGGAGAGCACCTCGCTCACGTAGTAGACCGGGCGCTGGACGGCTTGGATCTTGCCCTTCTCTGGTCGCTCGACCACGAGCACCGTGCTGACCGCCCGCGAGGTCACGGCTATGTAGAGCAACAGCGGCTCCTTGTCGGTCGGGGCGGCCAGGACTGGTGCGGTGGAGAGCATGCGCTTGAGGTCTTGGAAGGCCTCGTCTGCCTTGTCGTTCCATTTGAACGGGCTCGTCTTCTTCATTAACTGGTACAGGGGCAGCGCCCTCTCGCCTAGCCGACTTAGGAACCGGCTGACCGATGCCAAGCATCCGGTGAACTTCTGGACATCATGCAGTCGAGCCGGCTCGCGCATGCGCTCGATGGCCTTGATCTTCTCCGGATTCGCCTCGATGTCGCGTTCTGAGACGAGGAAGCCGAGTAGCTTTCTGGCCGGGATGTCGAAAACACATTTTTCCGGGTTAAGCTTGATCTTGTATTCACGGAGGTTGGCGAATGTTTCCTTCAAGTCGTTGAGGAGCGTGAGGTGTTGCTTGGTCTTCACCACGATGTCGTCCACGTAAACGTGGATATTGTGGCCGAGTTGCGGCAGCAGGCATTTCTGCATGCAGCGTTGGAAGGTGGCGTCGGCGTTCTTCAAGCCGAATGACATGGTGATGTAACAGTATGCCCCAAAGGGCGTGATGAAGGATATCTTTAGGGCGTCGGCCGGGTCCAGCTTGATCTGGTGGTAGCCGGAGTAAGCGTCCAAGAAGAACAGGATCTCGCACCCGGCGGTCGAGTCGATGACTTGGTCGATCCGCGGGAGGGCGAACGGATCCTTGGGACAGGCCTTGTTGAGGCTGGTGTAGTCGATACACATGCACCAGGTCTTGTTCTTCTTTAGGACGAGGACTGGGTTGGCCAGCCACTCGGGGTGAAACACTTCCATTATGAAGCCGGCCACCAAAAGCTTGGCGGCCTCTTCACCGATGGTTCTTCTCTTCTCTTAAAAAAATCGTCGTAGGGCCTGATGGACAGGCTTGGCGTCCTTGCGGACATGAAGTTTGTGCTCGGCGTACTTCCTTGGGATACCCGGCATGTCCTTGGGGGTCCATGCGAAGATATCCCGATTCTCACGGAGGAAGTCGACGAGCTCGCCTTCCTATTTGCTGTCGAGGCAGGTGCCTACGACGACGTACTTTCTGTAGCTGGGGTCTTCCGGGTTCAGCTTCACCTTCTTGGTTTCCTTGGAGGGCCTGAAGGCAACTTCGTCGGCCGGGATCTTGACCGGGATCGATGCGGTCGAGGCTTCGCCTGCCATGGCGATGATCCAGTCGAGCCGGCGTCGCTCCTCGGCTATGACCAGCGACTCGGCTAACTTGGCGCCGTCTCGGGCGCACTCCAGGGACTTGCGGTAGTCGCCGGTAATGGTGATGAGGCCCTTGGGACCCGACATCTTCATGTTCAGATACGCATAGTGGGGAACCGCCATGAACTCGGCAAGCGCGGGCCGGCCCAGCAACGCGTGGTACGCGCTGGATAGGTCCACCACCTCGAACCAGATTGGTTCGCGTCGGAAGTGGCCGCTGTCACCGAACAGGACATCTAGCCGGACCCGGACAATGGGAGAGCAGGAAAGGCTGGGTACGATGACGTGGAAGATCATCC
>NC_041389.1:711083671-711090632 GCF_002162155.2 Triticum dicoccoides | reverse complement strand
AGCAGTACCTTGCCATGTTGGAGTCGCGGGCGTCCCACTCGTCGGAGCACTGCTGCACCACAAGGTCCGAGTCGCCATAGCACAGGATGCGCCGGATGCCGAGTTCCTTGGCAAGCCGGAGGCTGTGTACGAGGGCTTCGTATTCGGCGAAGTTGTTGGAGGCGGCGAAATGGATTTGGAGCGCGTAGCGGAGTCGGTCGCCCTTCGGTGATGATAGCATGATGCCAGACCCCAATCTGAGTCGCATCTTGGACCCGTCGAAGTGCATGCGCCAATGCGTCGAGTCGGGAGGCGGTGGTAAGTACTGGGTCTCAGTCCAGTCGACGATGAAGTCAGCCAGGGCCTGAGACTTGATCGTGGTGCGGGGCTCGTAGAGGATGGTGTGGCCAACTAGCTGGAGCACCCACTTGGCGACTCGGCCAGAGGCATCCCGGCACCCGATGATTTCTCCAATAGGTGTTGTGCTGATGACGGTGACGACGTGCTCTTGGAAGTACTGCTTCAGCTTCTTGGCGGTGAGGTACACGCCGTAACACATCTTCTGGTAGTACGGGTAGTTCTGCTTGGAGATGGAGAGCACCTCGCTCACGTAGTAAACCGGGCGCTGGACGGCTTGGATCTTGCCCTTCTCTGGTCGCTCGACCACGAGCACCGTGCTGACCGCCCGCGAGGTCACGGCTATGTAGAGCAACAGCGGCTCCTTGTCGGTCGGGGCGGCCAGGACTGGTGCGGTGGAGAGCATGCGCTTGAGGTCTTGGAAGGCCTCGTCTGCCTTGTCGTTCCATTTGAACGGGCTCGTCTTCTTCATTAACTGGTACAGGGGCAGCGCCCTCTCGCCTAGCCGACTTAGGAACCGGCTGACCGATGCCAAGCATCCGGTGAACTTCTGGACATCGCGCAGTCGAGCCGGCTCGCGCATGCGCTCGATGGCCTTGATCTTCTCCGGATTCGCCTCGATGTCGCGTTCTGAGACGAGGAAGCCGAGTAGCTTTCTGGCCGGGATGTCGAAAACACATTTTTCCGGGTTAAGCTTGATCTTGTATTCACGGAGGTTGGCGAATGTTTCCTTCAAGTCGTTGAGGAGCGTGAGGTGTTGCTTGGTCTTCACCACGATGTCGTCCACGTAAACGTGGATATTGTGGCCGAGTTGCGGCAGCAGGCATTTCTGCATGCAGCGTTGGAAGGTGGCGTCGACGTTCTTCAAGCCGAATGACATGGTGATGTAACAGTATGCCCCAAAGGGCGTGATGAAGGATATCTTTAGGGCGTCGGCCGGGTCCAGCTTGATCTGGTGGTAGCCGGAGTAAGCGTCCAAGAAGAACAGGATCTCGCACCCGGCGGTCGAGTCGATGACTTGGTCGATCCGCGGGAGGGCGAACGGATCCTTGGGACAGGCCTTGTTGAGGCTGGTGTAGTCGATACACATGCACCAGGTCTTGTTCTTCTTTAGGACGAGGACTGGGTTGGCCAGCCACTCGGGGTGAAACACTTCCATTATGAAGCCGGCCACCAAAAGCTTGGCGGCCTCTTCACCGATGGTTCTTCTCTTCTCTTAAAAAAATCGTCGTAGGGCCTGATGGACAGGCTTGGCGTCCTTGCGGACATGAAGTTTGTGCTCGGCGTACTTCCTTGGGATACCCGGCATGTCCTTGGGGGTCCATGCGAAGATATCCCGATTCTCACGGAGGAAGTCGACGAGCTCGCCTTCCTATTTGCTGTCGAGGCAGGTGCCTACGACGACGTACTTTCTGTAGCTGGGGTCTTCCGGGTTCAGCTTCACCTTCTTGGTTTCCTTGGAGGGCCTGAAGGCAACTTCGTCGGCCGGGATCTTGACCGGGATCGATGCGGTCGAGGCTTCGCCTGCCATGGCGATGATCCAGTCGAGCCGGCGTCGCTCCTCGGCTATGACCAGCGACTCGGCTAACTTGGCGCCGTCTCGGGCGCACTCCAGGGACTTGCGGTAGTCGCCGGTAATGGTGATGAGGCCCTTGGGACCCGACATCTTCATGTTCAGATACGCATAGTGGGGAACCGCCATGAACTCGGCAAGCGCGGGCCGGCCCAGCAACGCGTGGTACGCGCTGGATAGGTCCACCACCTCGAACCAGATTGGTTCGCGTCGGAAGTGGCCGCTGTCACCGAACAGGACATCTAGCCGGACCCGGACAATGGGAGAGCAGGAAAGGCTGGGTACGATGACGTGGAAGATCATCCAGGTTGGCTCCAGGTCCTCGGCCTTGAGGCCGAGCTTGGTCATCGTGTCGCGGTAGAGGACATTGATGCTACTGCCGCCGTCAATGAGGACTCGGGAGAACTTGCACATGCGCCGCGCAACGATGGTGGGGTTGAGGACGAGGGCGTAACCACTCGGATTCGGCATCACTACCGGGTGATCCTCCTGGGTCCAGGTGATCGGGCGATCCGACCAGTGCATGAATTCTGGCTTGGCCGGGACAACGGTGTTCACCTCCTGTCGAAGGAGGCGCTCGCTGCGCTTGTCGTCGCCGAGGCTGGTGAAGACGACGTAGGCCGTGTTCTGGCCCGGGAAGGCGTCGTCGCGCATCATGCCGCCAGCTGGAGGCGGTGGTGGAGGCGGAGGCGGCCGCCCCGTGCCTGGAGCCGAAGCCGGAGGGGGCGGCACGTCGCCCCTCATGATGCGCTTGGTGATGGTGCACTGCCAAAGCATGTGCATAGACGGTTTTGCGCTGATGTGGTGCTTGCAGTGAGCGTCGAGCATCTCTTCAAAACTCATGGCGGGCTGCCACACCATCTTGTCGGTCTGCCGACACTTCGCCGCCAGGTCTGCCGCGGGCTCGGCGGCAGCGACGAGCCGGTTGTCGTGACGTTGCACTGGCTGGTCGGCCTTGAGCTTGTTGTTCTGGTGATGCTGCTGCCGGCTGCTTTCGCCGGCCAGCTTTGAAGGGGGAACCGGCTTCGCCTTGCCGGCTTCGTCCAGCGCCACCTGGATCTTCATGACGGAGTCGGCGTTGGTGTATTTGTCTGCTGTTACCATGAGCGCGGCCATGGTGGCCGGCTCGGAGCGCAAGAGCTTGTGCTTGAGGAGGGTGTCGTGTCGGCACCCGTTGACAAAGTACTGGATCGCCTGGACTTAATGGACACCCTCGAAGCTGTTTCGGAGCTCGGTCCAGCGTGCGAGGTACTCGCGACCAGTCTCCGTTGGCCCCTGCACGCACATGGCGAGCTGGCTAGGGCGGCCGGGTCGCTTGTAGGTCCTCGTGAAGTTGCGGACGAAGGCATCCTCAAAATCGACCCACGTGTTGATGCTACCCATCGACAGACTATTCAACCACATGCGGGCCGACCCCTGGAGCATGAGCGGTGCGTAGCGCACGGTGAGACGGCGATTGGCATCGGTGATGCCAATGGCCGTGGTGTAGTTGGTGAGCCAGTCTTCTGGCTTCATGGTCCCATTGTACTTGGGGGTGTCGCGGGGGAGCATGAATCCTTTGGGAAAGGGCTCGTCCCGGATGCGTGGGCCGAAGCACGCCGGCCCGATAGCGCTGCTCTCCTCCACCTCCACGGAGCGAGCGACCTGATCGAGGCGGTGGCGGGCGTCGGCGTCATTGATGGCGCGCGGGCCGACTCGACTAGCGGCCAGGCCCCGGCGGGCCGGGTCAGTTGGAGCCGGACGCCGGCCATGTTGGCCGGGTCCGTGCTGGGTTTCCAGGGCGAACTCGTCGCCCAGGACGCTGGCGGCTATGGCGGCCGGGTCGCGCCGAGTCCGGTCTTGGCCAGAGTGCACCTCGCCGGGAGGCGAGGAAGCCGTGTGCAGAAGTTCGCAGGGTCCGCCAAGGCGTGCGGAGCCGGACCCCGCCGGCTTGGTGAGCTGGTTGAGGCAGTCCTGCTGGGTGTTGGCCGCGTTGAGGAGCTGACGCATCCGCCTGATGCGCTCCTGCAGCTCCTCACCCATGAGCTAGTACAGGCCGACTGCGGCTACCTGGGCAGCGCGCATGTTCTTCACTGGGGTCTCGGAGACGGTCCGGACGGTGCCGAGGGACTGGCTGATCGCTCCTCCCTGGGTACGCACATCGGCGACCCGGCTTGGCTCGGCCGCAGCGGGCACGAATCTGTAGGCGGTGCTGTACTCCAGCTGAGCGGCTTCCAGGCGATGCTTGGTGGCGACTAGCGTTTCGGACAGGTCCAGCATCTGTTGGCGCCTTTCCTTGAGCTAAGTTTGGGCCTCAGCGATGTTGGTGGCGTCGATGTCGGTACCGATGGGGATGCGGAGGCTTTGCATAGTGGCGCACAACGGATCGGACAGCTTGGTCCGTTCCGCTGCGGCCCTGGCTTCTGCGACCTTCCTCGACTTGCTCGACGAGGAGGAGGCGCCATCGCCGGTGACGAAAACCTCCACATGGACATCCATTGCCCCGGCGGAAATGCCACCACCGAGGGAGAGGGGAGAGTCGGAGTAGCTGAGCACCTCGCTGGGGTACTCATCGGCCGCGAACGCATCGAAGATGCGCAGCATGGCGAAGGAGGCGGCGAGCGCGCCGACGACGTCATCCGCCAGCACGAGGGACTCACCGGAGTAGGAGAAGGGCCCCGTCTGAAGCATGCTCCCGGCCAGCTCCTCGAGCTGCCCCATGGTGGGTGCCAACTGTCGTGGTGGGCGCACGGCAGATGCCAAGGGATGGCTAAAGAGAGGAGGAAGCTCGAGGCGCTAGTGGGCTCCAAAGGCGAGGTTGGCATGAGCGGGCGCGGGATGCCGGACATACCCAGGTTTGGGGCTCTCCGGAGAGATAATACCCTTAGTCCTGCCGAGTGTAGTTTGATGTTCGATAGTACAATGTCGCTCCTGGAGCTATGTTGGAGAGGAAGGGAGCTGGCCAAGGCTTAGGCTGCCCGTTCTCTCTGGGGTGGCTGTTTCGAGGGCTAGCTACTTACTTGCTCCTGTTCTCTACATACATCACATCTCATGCCCGTACATGTGTGGTCTCCTGGGGGGTTTTATAGACCAACCCCCCAGGGATACACTGGTAATATTATGATTCGGTGGGTCCGGGTTATCAGCGTCCGGGATCCCGGGCTGGGTCCCGCCGGGGGCCTGTGGTTTGCCGGGTTCCCCTAGGTGCGGGCCCCGCATGCCTAGGGGGACTGTGTGCCGTCTTGTCGATCGTCAGGGTGAGGCCGAGTCAAGTCGTGTACAGTGATGCCCCGTCAGGTCGCCGCTTGCTGTTGTCAGCAGCGAGGGCGGGGGCACTATAGCCACGCCAGCCCTGGTCAGCGGGTAGGTGAGGGGCACTGTTGCCACGCTCCGGCTGACCATAGGCATGGGTGGGGGCACTGTTGCCTTGGTCATCGGTGATTGAAGTCTCGTCCCATTGTACGGCCTGGATGGGACGGGAGCTGACCCATGGCTGGATTGCGGAGCACGCCACGGGTGAGGCCGGCTTGTTGGGGAAGCCTTGGTTGCGCCGGGTTTGGTTGTCTCGTGCCAGTTCTTGGGGCCGAGTCATGTTGGAGATATACCCTAGAGGCAATCATGTATGATGATATTTCCTATGTGTTTATGAATAAAGATAGTCCGTGGACATTATCAATGATGTGTATCAGCAAGTATGTGACTTGTTTATGGGACTATGCATTTTATGATGACTATCCTAAAAGGTCCCTAGTCGAAAGGGCTGTGTGGACGCGCAACCGACTAGACTAGCGTATGACACGGTTGATGGCTTGGTCTCACTAGCCATGGAGCATTGGATGCTAACCGGATAATATGGACTTGGAAAGGTCTGGTCGGATTCGACGTACTTATTCGGTTGATCGCTTCGGAGCTGCGACTAGGGTTGCATGTGTTGCGAATAGCCACCTCCACTCGCTGCCGACTGTGTGATCAGACCTAGCAGTCCGCCGCATGGTGTTCCTCCTGCACGCGTGGATACCATTAGAGGCGGTGCACTTGCGCCGCTCCAGTGAACTTGTACGTGGGATCGGACGACCGGCTGTTCGAGGGAGATCGGACGAGGAGGAGACGATCCACGTGGACGCGCTGCCCCAACCCTTCTTCCGCTGCACGGCACTGCGCGTCTAGTGGTAACGATCTATGATCCATCTCCCGTAGCATGTTCCTGTTGTTTTGCTCGTAGGATAATTTTAATTTGCAGTCGACAAACCCTACCTTAGATCCTAACAAGTCGACGTGTCTTGCTGGGTCGGAGAGCTTGGCCGGGTTGTGGGGCTTGGTCGGCTCGAGCCACCCGGCCAGGCGCGTGCCAGCTTGAGGGGCGATGCGGGCCCTGCTGTTTTTGAAAAGGATCCGGGTTACGTTGCCTGCCCGGGGTTAATCCCCCCCGACAAATGGAATAGAAGGAAAAGAAGGAGCAAGGCAACTGTGAGTACTCATCCAAAGTACTCGCAAGCAAGGATCCACTACTAGAAAAAAGGCTCTTAGTGGCGCACCTATTTTGGCTATTAATGGCGCACTATAGGTGCACCACTATTACCATGCCACTAGTAACAAATACTAATGGCGCACCTCTGGTGCGCCATTAGTATTATAGGTAACAGTGGCGCACCTTGTAGTGCGCCATTACTATTGCTACAGATGCACCACTGGTAACTTTTTTTTTGTTTTTTTCTGAATTTTGAAGCCGGGAAAAATAGTAGTGGCGCACTGTCTAGCCCCCATTGTGCGCCATTGCTATTTTTGAATTTTGAATTTGATCTGGATCGCGATTTGTTTGCCCTTTTTTTGCTCGTTTTTTTGCTCATTTTTTTGCATGATATTTTTTCACATTTTGTTCTCGTTTTTGGATCTTGTACGTTCTTTTGCCGGAAAGGAGTTCGCCGGAGAGGAGGGCCGAGGAGAGACCGTGAGGAGGAGAGGAGGGAGGAGGAGGAGGTCACCGGAGAGGAGCTCGCCTACATCGTCGGAGAGGAGGAGGAGGAGGAGGTCACCGGAGAGGAGCTCGCCTACATCGTCGGAGAGGAGGAGGAG
>NC_041389.1:711052910-711083507 GCF_002162155.2 Triticum dicoccoides | reverse complement strand
GCTCGCCTACATTGCCGGAGAGGAAGAGGAGGTCGCCGGAGAGGAGTTCATCGGAGAGGAGGAAGGAGAAACCGTGAGGGGAGGGGAGGAGAGGAGGGAGGAGGAGCTCACCGGAGAGGAGGGAGGAGAAACCGTGAGGGGAGGGAGGAGATGAGGGAGGAGGAGGTCGCCGGAGAGGAGGAGGGGAGTATGGTGGATGAGAGGAGGGGAGATGGAGTGGAGAAGAGGAGGAGATGGAGTGGAGGAGAGGTGAAGTGGAGTGGAGGAGAAAAATGAAGAGGTAAGGAGGAGAGGACCCCGCCCAGCCATATATACGGCATAGTAATGGCGCACCGTGGGCAGGTGCACAATTATTAACTTTTTTTATTTTTTTGATTTATTTTGAATTTTGAAGGCGGGAAGATAGTAATGGCGCACCTTACGCAGGTGCGTCATTACTAACTTTTTTTTATTTTTTTGATATAGTTTGAATTTTGAAGGCGGGAAGATAGTAATGGCGCACCATGGGTAGGTGCGCCATTACTGAGTTTGATGTTTTTTGATTGTTTTTGCCTCTCCAGATCTTGAAAGCCCCCGTAACTTTTTTCTGTTAGGTTTTTGAGGATTTTGAAAATCTTCAACGGGTTCCTCCCTTGAATTTGGATGTAACTTTTCGAGTAGATGATTTTCATATAAAAAACTTTTTAATCCGAGTTCGTATGCAAAAGTTATGCACATTTTACTAAATTCCAGAGAGATTTTGCAAATAAATTCGAAATTCATATTTGTAAATTTTCCCAACAACTAGACCACATATCACATGGAAAACTTATTTTCTTTTATTTTTTTTGACATTTCCATCATTTTCTTTTATTTTTTAAAACTGAAAAGGCGGTCCGAGGGGTGCATTTGGTGGAATTTTTGGTCAAAGTTAGTAATGGCGCACCGTGGATGTGGTGCGCCATTACTAGTTAAACCCACAGTGCGCCATTACTAACTTTGAAAAAAAATTGTTAGTAGTGGTGCACCGAGGGTGTGGTGCGCCATTACTAGTTAAAACTAGTAATGGCGCACTATCCCCTGGCGCGCCACTACTAGTTTTGAAAAAAAATTAAAAAAAATGTTAGTAGTGGCGCACCGTGGATGTGGTGCGCCATTAGTATTTGGAGTTTAATGGCGTACCTATATATGGTGCGCCACTGCTATATAGCAGTGGCGCACCACATACGTGGTGCGCCATTAATGTCCATATTAGCTATAGCCGTTTTTCTAGTAGTGGTCTACAATACATATGCATCAGTATCAATGAAACAGGTAGTATCTGTGGACTGAATTGCAGAATGCCAGAATAAGAGGGGGATAGCTAGTTCTACCGAACACTACGCTTCTGGCAGCCTTCATCTTGAAGGATATAGAAGAGAGTTGCAAGTATAGCTTCAAGTAACATCGTATACATAACCCTACCCGGCGATCCTCCCCTTGTTGCCCTGTGGGAAAGCGATCACCGGATTGTCTCGGGAACTTATCTGGGTGTGTTTTGTTAAGTATCCAGTTCTAGTTGTCATGAGGTCGGAATACAACTCCAAGCGTCCTATTATCGTGGACACGACTATTCGAATAGTTCAACTTTCCTGCAGGGGTGCACCACATTGACCAACACACTCGATCCTTTTGGCCGGGCACACTTTCCTGGGTCATACCCGGCCTCGGAATATCAACATGTCGCAGCCCTACCTAGACACAACAAAGAGGCCAGCACGCCAGTCTACATCCTAATTAAGCGCACAGGGGTCTTGGGCCCATCGCCCTTTGCACTCCTGCACGTTGCGAACGCGACCGGTGACCAGACCTAGCCCCCTTCATACAAGAGCATGCGTTCCAGTCCAACTCGGTGCGCGCCACTCAGTCACTGACGTCTGAAGAGCTTCGGCTGATACTACGACACCGAGTGCCCATAACTGTCCCCGTATAGTTGGTTAGTGCGTACAGGTCAAAAGACCAACACAGATCAAATATCCAAATCTCGTTAATGTCTTGAGAGCTCGAGTGACGAACAATGCTCCTGTCGCCCTGTCTCGAGAACTTATGGCAAGGGCCAGTCCCAGCCCACTCCCGGGCGGTCCGCCTTACCCGGCCGTGCCTCATAATTATCTCGCGGGTACCCTCCAGGACAACCCAACTACACATAACTTGCGGGTACTCTACGAACGGACTCGACTTTAGTCACAACTCACAACATGTATGTATGTATGTATGTAGTATGTATGTATGTATGTATTGATGTGGAGCATCCCTCGACCATCCCCATGGACATTCCGTCACCACCGCAAGCACAAAGAAGGATAATGACGAGAGCTCGCGCACGTGCACTCGAAACCGAGGTTAACTCTTTCCTCTTCGAACTTCATCCGGATTCACAGGTAGAAATGCAATACATCACGAAAGAATTTTGAGCCGGGTGGGGTAAACCCTCGGAGCATATGATCAGTAAAAACTATGACTTCGCCTTCCTTTAGGGCGGGTATAGCCTCATTTCCCGGAACTCTCCAGTGGATAACATCTTTGGGTGCTAAGACACCTACTTGAAGATGTTCATTGAGAGATTGCTATGTAACAGTGGAGACGACCCAGTTGCATGAGGTGACGGTTTTGATCATTTTGTTAATAAACATCCTGGAAAGGAAAATATTTTTGGGTTAAGATTATGATGTCAAGTCGTCCAGTAATTAGAAAGCGAGTGCATCATGCAAGGTCAATTCGTATGCAGAAGATACGTGCAATAAAAGGTTGGCATGGTTAAACCAGTAAAATATTGCCGGTTTATGCGGACTCTGAATACATACTAGCGGTTTAAAAGCGGGCCTAATGGTATTTGGCGGGTTATAAAATCTGAGTTAAGCCGCTGTATGCCATTGACGGATTGGATATTCACAAATCTGGAGTAAAATTTTCACTAAGTGATGGATAAATAGGTTTTGCAAACTCTACGTATGATTTTGGATCTACAACAGTTCAGAAAATAAAAATAAATCTTAAACCTAACGCTATGGCTGTGGAAGAATTTGCGTATTCAGATGGGATCTTGAACGGAAGGGGCACTTCTGCGATTGGAAGGAGATGCTAAAACTGCTGCCACATGACTTCAGTGTCGTCTTCAGATCAAATTACACATCCTAGAGTAAAAATATGAAGAACGGCGAAGAACACCGACGAACGGCTAAAACCCTAATGTAGATCTGTTATGGGGAGAGGTGAGTACTTACTGACGCTGATGAACAGTGGAGGTGCGCCGCGTTTTTTGGGTCCGTTCAGGTTGATGTAGCGTCCTGAGTCGAGGTCGCTGGAGAAGGATGACGGCGGCGGAGCTCGACCTGTGGTGGTCGGCGCGAGGAAAGAGAAGAAACAGAGGCAGGGGAAAAATGGCATAAGGGGCCCGTCCCTATTTATAAGAAGGTGACTAGAGGACATGTGTGGAAATCGAGGAGGCCGAAAATTATTATGTGGCTATATGGACGCCTCGATTTTTGGGAGGTTTATTAAGATAAAGATCTGTTGAGATGTCTTGGGCCTTATGCGGAATTTAATGCGCATGATGTCATGGCTGATTACTACGGTTCTGCGATGTGATGTCATGGCGGTTTACCGCGAATCGGTAAGGAACTGATAAATGAAAGATTCTGCTAAGTCAAGTATTGATGTGAACAAGTTCAAATAAACCTGGGGCCTAATGTTGGGGATATAACTCCTAGGTATGACCCGCTCAGGAGGGACCGGGTCATGCCATTGGTGACTTAAACATGAAGATAGCGGTTCATGGAACAAGTTTATTGAACGCCCAAGGCCCGGAGGCGATTCAAGGCCCAATGGTGTGAACCGCCAGGCGATAACTTGTTCTGTAAGGCAAGCTTAATTAGAAACCGAGCTAGTCACGTTTGTGTGAGCCGGTCGACGCTCTGTAAGCCGCCGAACATCAACCTGTATATAAAGGGGTGACCCGGTGGTGGGTTAACTCAAGAAAATAGACAATCGAGAACTAAGTCAAGCGCATTCGCTCCCTTGTAATTGAATCCCAAGCAATACAACTAGAAGCAGGATGTAGGCTTTTACCTCGTTGAGAGGGGCCGAACCCGGGTAAAATCTCTATGTCCCTTGTCCCGTTTCAACCCCTTTAAGTTAACCTAGTGCGATGGCTCTACACCTAAGTCCTTTCCCTAGGGCATCTGCTGTGATAAACCCACGACACAAGTCGTACATAAGTCGAGCCTGAAGAGAACACTGGATGTCAGGCTAAATTTCTTTTAGACTGGTAGTACACAAGTTGTTTGGAAAAAAATTTGGCCTAAGTTGATTTTTTGGGTCGTCCAATTTAAATAATGCATATGATGTTCTTTCTCCCTTCAGTCATGTTCTTTCTCCTACTAACCTGATGGCCCGGTTGCCTCCGCAACCCACGTCCAACAACCCTGTTGTACCACCCTTGTCAAAGCCGACACCTCCGTTGGTATATATGTTGCCAACCCCGGCCATCCTTCTAACCTCTTCCCCACCAGCACTACTCTTCTCTTCGATGCTGATACCCCCCTCCCCTGCCCTTTTGGAATCATGGACCATCAACAAACTACTTCCCTCTAGCACCAACCATTGTGGCATCGTCCCCGGATTAGGGTCATTTCCTATCGAGGCCTTGCCTCCCCGAGGTGCCCCGTTTTCGCCTCAGATTGAGCACTGGAAATCGATTGACACAAATTGTAAATTCAGACAACTTGCCAATAGCGAACTCAAAATTTGTTGACTACCAAAACTGCGGACCGAGGATAACTAAGCAAAAAGTGACAACCAACTGTAATTGGAATGTGCACGCACCATCGTATGTATCATCAATCTGATCTCAAGTATCAACAACTTTAAATTAATCTCTACTTTCAATTGGAGTACGGTATTCATATCTGGCGCCTGACAATAACTCAACTCGTTCGTGTAGTCAGTTAAAAGAAAAGAAAACACTTGTGCTTGTAGTATGTTTTTTTTACATTCATCTATGTAGCATGTTAACTAGCTAGAGAACTCGACACGTTTGTTACAAAGCTGTCGCACTTATTATGGATCAAATGTAGTACTAGAGTGGAAGATGGCTGGAAGGTCATGTCACCGTCGACTGGGAACATATGTACATATCGTCTAAAACCAAACGGTGGACTAGGCTCATACTCGTACTAGGCCGCAATGTATCCTTCTTTCTATGGATCAATCCAAGGCTCTAGCAGACACTTCTCCAAAATGAATCATGACATAAATTATGGATCATAATTGAAGTAAATATGATTGCCTCAAAATAAGTAAATATGATTTGTTATAGTCTCCCACACATTGCCACATAGAAATGTAGTACATAAGTGGTTTAGTACAAGAAGATAAATTTCATAATCTGAGTAATATTAACTAAAAGCGAGATACTTTATTATGTCCCAAAAATGATTGATGCATAGAAATGATATCTTCCATTACTCTCACAATCATGGGGTATGACGGTTAGCCATTCCATCACATTAATTTGCCTTCATGATTGAATGCAAGAATACATGTATCACTATTAAATTATCAGAAGACTTCAATCATGTTTATTTGAAAACAAATTACCACATGCTTTAATTTTGATTTAAGTGAACATGTAAATATTACAAATATTCGAAATCTTAGAAAACAACATGCGGCGTGCGGCCTGGAAGGCTTGCTACTAGTATCCTTAATTTCCTGCAGATAACACACATATTATGCAATGGCATCCATCAGGAGCACATTCACCGTAGACCTTGCCCGAGTGGTATGTTTGTTTGCATTGTGTCAAACATGCATCTTTGGATGGACATGACTTGGAGACAACGTGTATGTCACAACCCTGGGGAAAATAGGATCCGTCGTCTATACTCTCCTTTGACATAACACCTACGAATTCAATGGCAATTAGAATGTTTCATACACATGTCCATTAGAAAATAAGAACCATGCCTTCAAAAATACCTGAACAAAACACCAAAAGGACGAGGCCGAGGAGCACCACCTTGGTAGTCATCATCCTTGATAGAAGAACTTGTGGACCATAGGAGGAATTGTTTATATGAGTTGCGCTTGGAATGGGAATATTACTTTCGATCTTGTGGATGAATAGATCCGGAGCGATCCTTTATATAGCATTTGTGGTGCTTGTTATACGTGGAATCAATTAATAACGTATTCCCATTTTTTAGAGAAATTAAAAACATATTCTAAGTCAGGTATGTTTTTATTCTTCTTTTATTCTTTAGAATGAACTTATCATGTTTGCCAAATATTTTGCTATACGGGCTCAATTAGGACCCATTTAATGGGGGCCCTACTATGTATAGCTCATGGGGAGGGGTACAGACAGATCGCCTACAACGCGTACAGTTGGGCTAGCTCCGTTACATACACTCTTCACCCGATTTTCCTGGAGTGATTTTTTTTCCTCAAAACAACCACAACGCGTATTTTTTTCAATTTATTTTTTCATTTGGGTTGGCTTTTTATGAATAATATTCATGAATGTTAAAATGTTTGCAGAAACAAATATTGTTTTGGAATCTGAAACAATATTCATGATTAAAAATAACTGTTCATGGACTCAAAACGTTCATGAATATGAAAAATGTCCATGGATTCAAAATATATACTTGAAATTAGAAATTATTCACGAATTTAAAAATATAATTATGAATTTATAAATATTATTGAATTTTGAAAAATATTCATGAATTTTATAATTATTTAGAATTTTGGAAAGCTTCCACAAATTTCAAAAATGTCCATGAATTTAAAAAAATAAAATAAATCACACATAAAATTGTAAGAAATAAAAATCCAAATGTCAGCTTCCGTAAGTCAGCTTCTCCTACTCCCACTAATGGATCGACGTAGTCAACACACGCTATAGGCCATCTCAATAAGAGATATAAACCATTGTATATCTCTCACTGTGATGGCCTAGCCTGGTGCGTACTTCTAACCATGTAGCCATTTAAGTGTGTGTTGTGGACGAGAGGAAGGAATCGAAAGGGGGCAAATCCAATTATCCGCATGTTTTCGTAAACAATCATCATTTAGCACGAGGAAGAGCGCACCAGGAAATCAAGTGGGCCAACCCCTTTTACCGGCAGGAAGAGGGGTTCTCGTTCCAACTTTGAAACCATCTAGAAGGTTTAGTAAGTTTTTACCGTTTTGGGAACCTTCTAGATTGCTAGCTATTTTGTTCTTTTTATTGTTGTTTCTTTTATGAATTTTATGATTTTTTTAGTTTAAACAAAACATTAGTAAGTTGTTAATCTATTATAAAATCATGTTCTTCCTTTCAAAAAATGTTTGTGTTTCAAAAAATGTTTGGCATATCAAAGAATGTTCAAATAACTTCAAAAAATGCTTACATGTAAAAAAAATTATAAGGATTTCAAAAAACAAGATCACGTTCTCAAAATTTTGTTCACGATTTAAAACTAAAAAAATTAAAAATTCTAATTTTTTTTACATTTTCAAAAAATGTTCACGTATGGGAGAAAATGTTTGCATTTTCAACAAATTTTCAGAATTTCAAGTTTTCAACAAATATTCATGTTTTAAAATTTGTTCACAATTTGAAAAACTAATTGAGTTTACAAAAAATGTTTAAAGTTTCAAATATTGTTTGCATTTTCAGAATTATTCCAAAATTTCTAAATATGTTTGCATTTTCAAAATACATGATCGTCTTAAAATATATTCTCAAATATTATTCACTTTTTAAATACATTCTTTTCATGAGTTTTTAGAAAATTGAATGAAAAAAAAAATGCTACCATACCAAACATACTACAACACCTGACATCTCGCGACAGTAGTCCAATCGAAAATAGAAAACAATGTCATTACAGTACACCAGGTATTTTGTTCCAATTGCCTGCCTCTTTCTTGGTCCACCCCCCGATGGGTACTTTATAGCCCACAACACGAGATAGGCTATGACATACCTTGTCTTACCGTGGCTGCTGGCAAGAAGTTTGTCGGGGCTTCTTCCTCGAGCGCTAAGTGATGATTCAACATGAATTTTACATCTTGTAATCAAGCCAAGGCTCTTTATTTTGGTGGTGCATGTGATACCTAGGGCTCCCGAGCCACATGGTCGCTGATTGGGATACATATCAATGCAGTTGCCTACAGACCTCATCGCTAGGGTGGCTGGGTGCCGACAATTTAGTGCACACCAGACATCACTAGCTTCAAGCACACTATATTTTTTTTTGGTTTTCCCCCTTTTCACCACTTTTTTTTCTTTTTATCACTACGCATGGTTGAAATATATAATGAAAAAAAGTTAATTATTTGATAATTCTTTTGCCGATTAAAGTAATGTTCACAAACTTAGAAAAAATCAATATAGTTCAAAAAGGTTCTCGAATGTAAACAAAATGAAGAATTTGAAAACATGTTCATGAATTGAAAACAATCATGATTTAAAAAAGGGGACTTTTACGTCCCTAACTCAAACCCACTACTCAGATTTGCCCTTAATTTTGAAGCAAATCAAATTTGTCCCTCCGCCGTTAGGTGTCCTTATAGAAATACCGTTCCATTCCGTTTCAGTCCAGTCAGAGGGCTTTGACCGCTATCTGGACCTTTGCTGGACATTTTGCCCTTGACTCCATGTTTCACTTACAGGTGGGCCAACTCTAAAAAAATAAATGAGAAAACTCTTCCTCTCACCCCCTCTCTCTCACACACTTACATGTGGGGCTGAACTAATAAAAATATAAAATAAACTTTCTGTCACAACCTCTCTCTCCCTTACCTGTGGGCCACGGGAGGCTTGCATGGCTTGGCCGCTGAGCGATGATGGCCATCGCCGACGAGGGGCGGCGCACCCGCGGGTGAGTAACAAGGGGCAGACGCATCAGTAGTCACGGCCGCCGTACCACGATCAATCAGGTGCGCAGGCAAGAGGCAGCTACTCTGCTAACTCTCTTGTTCTGTTAGAGAACAAACAATGTCCAGATCTTGTCTCCGTCGGCGTAGTTCGTTGTTTTCGCGGCAAGAGTCAATCGCAAGCCTCAAATGGAGGAAATCAACAGCTGTGTCATAAATCGTTGAATTGATCTTCGTCTTCTCTGCCTCCGATATCGCGCCGCCACGCCTCGATCTCCTCGTCTAGGCAACCTCGACGCTCTCTGTTGGCTTCCTAGTGAATCATTGATGCTAATACACCTTCTAGATCCGTCACCGCCGAGGATTACATCCCCAAGCCGACGCCCCACAAACAGCCGCTCTCTGCCTAGCACCGCCGCTCGCCGAGGCAAGCAGCTGTCGTTTCACTGATCGTTGAACGTCCCACAACTTGCTGTTGTGCTTCCTGACCACGCCGGCATGCTCGCCTCCCCATACCCCCTCCTAGCGTGCTCCCGTACCATCCAGTTGGACGCCGACGAGTTCGCACACTCGCCGGAGTACAGTGTAATTAGATTAGGCACAAATCCTATTAGTTCTAAGTTCTAACTAACCTAGACACTAACCAGCGGGTCCTCTTGTCTAATAATCCAATAAATATTGTTCAATAGATAATTAAAGAAGACAAGTGGGCCTATGCCTATTTTCTAAGATATTTTTCCCGTTTCTTTTTTTCTTAGGCCCCACATGTAAGTGATAGAGAGAGGGGGAGAGATATTTATTTATAGTAGAGGGTTAAACCCCTTTGACCAGACGGAAATGATATATAAGGGCATTTCTGTAAGGTCACTTAACGGCAGCTGGGCAAATCTGAGTATGCTTCGAAACTAGGGTTAAATCTGAGTAATGGGTTCGAGTTGGGGGCATAAATATAAAAGACCCTTAAGAAAATGTTCATGGAATTGAAAAATGTTAGCGAACTAAAAAATTTGCACAAACTTGAAAAAAAGATTGAATCCAAAAAATGTATTTGCGTATTTGAAAATACCCATGAATTTGAAAATATGTTCATGAATTTTAAAAACAAAAACAAACAAAAACAAGTCTATTTTACTACCTTGAAGAAACTTGGTGGTTCACATAACCCCCTGATGTTTATTTCGATTCCCTCACCTCCCTCAACAATCCCAAACCGGTCAGGAATAGTCCCTTACTGGTTTGCATTTGCTGGTTGCTGACTTGGACATGGTCAACAACGGTATTTGATCACGGCAGCCGAAGGCCCACACATCGCCAAGCCTCTTCTCCCTCCCATTTCCTATCTCGTCTCGCCACAAGGAACAGGATACCGCCCAACCGCCAGATCCAGTAGGAACACCCGGAAATGCCGACCCTGGCCGCTGCCGATGAAGAGCCACCAACCTTGTGCCTCGGTTCCCCCGCTCCCTCCTTCTTTTCACGCAAGATGCCGACTGTGCACCGACCGCACGTGCCTCGCCTCGCCTGCTCGCTCCCCGCTGTCGTAGCACCGCCCTGCCCCTATGGCCCATCGACCCTGCAACCGAGTCGTCTCCCTGTCCCCCAATGGCCCTTGCTGCCTCCTCCATGCCCATGGTTGGTTACATCCAGTCGACGGGAGGCCACGACCCCTCATGCCCAGCGCTGCTTCGCTAATGGTCATCGGTATTAGCCACGCCATCGTACCGCCTTCACACCGCCGCCAGACTCCGGATCCGGTCGGAACAAGACCATATCGGTCGCCACCCTTGTATATGGCCGCCTACGTCACTGCAGCGCCGCCGCCCTGCTATCTCCTGTGTGAGGAGGGAGACGACGATGCATGTGTACATCCCTTGCTGCCGCCTCCACGCCCATGGTCGGCCCTTACTGCTGCATCCACGCCCATTGTTAGACGCCTCTAGTCGACGGGAGGCCACGACCTCCGACTAGGAGCTCGCCGCCAGCCCTTAGCTGTTGCTCTGATCAGCCACGCCACCACAACCCCCTACAGTGCCACCGAGAGACATTGATGAGTCACTGATGAGAGTGGCCCATTGGTCAAATACCGCCGTTGACCATGTCCACGTCAGCAACTAGCCAATGCTAACCAGTTAGGGACGATTTTGATTAGTTTAGGATTGTTGAGAAGGGTGAGGGAACCAAAATAAACATCAGAGGGTTATGTGAACCATCAGTTTCTTTAGGGTAGTAAAATTGACTTTTTTTTCTTTTAAATTTGGTTCATAAAATTTTAAAAATGTGCGTAACTAAAGATGTTCATTGTTCATGGATTATAAAATAATGTTGAATTAAAAAAATGTTCCTGATTTTCATAAATGTTCAAGTATTTGGAAAAGTGTACAATTTTTTTACAAATCTTTGTGAAGTTAAATAAATAAAGTTCTTTAATTTTACAGTAAGTTCATGAATTGATTTTTTGATAATTTAAAACAAGAAATAAAAAGTTAAAAATAAGGAGAAAAAGGTGAGAAAACTAGAAAACCGGATAGAGAAATAAAAATAAAAAAACCTATTCCAAAGACTTCTGAAACCGGTGACAGAAGCTTCCGTAAAACAAGCCCATGTCTTCCACTATTGAGACGGCTAATGGGGTTGTTCGAGTGGAGATGAGGGATGCACTTCTCAGTCGTCGCAGCTTATCATTTCTTTGTTTTATTTTCATTTTAAAGCTTTTTATTATTCCAGGACTTTTCTTAGAAACACAGTACAAATGCATATGCTTACAATATGTACACATTCATCCCCAGGGGCGAATCGCTGTGAGTGCCATGGCATCCCCTTCAAAATTGTAAAATAAAGTTTACTATACACTAACACTAAATACTCATCAAGTTATTGCTATTTTCAATCTATTGGTTGATATTATGATGATGTTTGGTGTAAACTTTGGACCGTGGCACCCCAAGGCTGCAATTCTAGATCTGCCATTGCTCATCCAGAAACAAGCATAGCAGGAGCCACCCATCCTCCTCCCTTCCAGAAACAAGCATAACAGGAGCCACCCATCCTCCTCACTGCTCGGATTCCTGGCCGTCGGATTTGTTTCTTGATGGGTCCTGGGCCGTACGATCTCGCTTCTGGAAGACCTCGGCCGTTGGATCAAGCCCGAAACACTGCTACAATGAACAGTGATGAACAATTATCTTTTCCTCTGTTTCGCTTGTTGTTTCGCTTACTCTGGAATTAGGTTGCTGCCTCACTGACATGTGGGGAACTCGCTGGTGGGCCGCGCTGGTCAGCGGCTTTGCCGGCGGGCGTGGTCTGTGCGAATTGTCGACGCCCTCCAGATCATGCCACCGCCTGTAAAATTAGGTGGCCGCCGAGGGTATTTTAGACATTTCACGTGGTTAGGAAAATATCCAATAGCAACAGGGCTGAGAGCCTAGCCGTCGCTCCCTTCCTCACTCTCGCGTCGTATCTCCTCCTCTCCCTCTCTCAAACCCTGATCCTGCGCTCGCACGGTACCTGCCGCGCCGCCGCCGCCGCCTCCGCTCGCCGGCGCATCCTCTCGTCCTCCACGCCCCCTTGGTGCGCCGCCGCCGCCGCCTCCGCTCGCCGTCGCGTCCCCTCCTCCACGCCACCTCTCCTCCTCCACGCCACCTTCCACCCCTCTCCAGCCAGCCTACTCCCTCCTCCCTTCCCTCCCCACTCCTCCCCATGTCCCTCGTTGCTGCACCACGCCCTCCCCCAACTTCAGAGGCAGCCTGGACTTGATCTGGAGGAAGAAGAAGAGGGCACAAGAAGAGGAGAACAAGAAAGCTTCCCCAACTTTCCCCTTCACCAAATATTTGTGATTTGATCATAAAGGTGAGATTCCCCATCATCTATGAGCTCTTACCTTCTGTAAGTGATGATTCTTGGAGAATAGGGCTAGGATTAGGAGCCCTAGGTGAGGGAATTAGGGGGGGGGATCATTGTTGCTGCTGTTCTTAGGTATTCAGATTCAGAAATCAGCAATTTCGAGTTCCTAGATGGCAAAATGAGAGGAGGAGCATGTTGAATGTTTTGTAGGTGTTGTTCCCACGATCGTTTTGAGTGGTCATTCACTCAATTTGGTTCAGCCATTTAGGCGTGGCGGTAAAAACAAGTTGCTGGCTGTTTCTGCAAAGCAGTAATTTTCTCATAGCTTTTGTCCATAGTGTTTCATGATATTAGAGGGTTCACAAATTGGTGTTATACAATGGTATGGCTACCTGGTACCTTATAGTTCATAGATAAATTTCATTTACTTAATTCCCATGAGGATTTTTGTTACTATGAACTTTCAAAGACGGCTACTCAATATTTCTGAATACGAGTACAACAGAGCATTTTTTGCTGTTTCCGATGTGCATGTGCTCATCCAGGATTGTGTTGTTTTTCAGGGATCTGTTTAGGGTTTGCTTGCTGGTCCATCCTGGTCGGGGTCTGTTTCTGCTCTTGGCTGCTGGGCTGGTAGGTCGTGCCATTGCTGATGCTCGAGGTTGCTTCACTAGTCTCCTTGGAGGTGATTCTTTACTCTCGCCTCACCTCCTCTGTGTCTTTCGAGGTTGTTGGGTTCACGAAGAAAGTGTTCAGAGGGTGTAGCTCTTATAGCATATCACAGAGAAAGTGTGCAGAGGGCGTGGCTCTCGTAGGTTAGTCGATCTTGTGCAGATTTTATCGTCCATGGTTTCTTTAGTTCAGGCACGGATGAACATCAAGATGCAGAAAAGGAATATAGGCTTGACTTTGGTTTTATTAGGTGTCTTAAAAGTCGAGTTTGATTTTAGTTAAGGCAAGGATGAGCATCAGGATCTAATTGTGTTTGATTTACCTATTCAGTGAAGTTGAATCGGTGCCCTGGAGATGTCATGTCCAGGTTATTGCACACGGATAAGAGTTCTTATATTTCGTTACGATGATGGAGATATCCACCATCTTTTTTAAAAAAATGTTACAATATTGGTTGGTTTTGGTTATCAATCCTGAATCAGAAACTCGGAAAATATAAAACATCTTCATCTGGCTGTATTTAAATATCTGCTTTACGGCGGCAGATGCTATATGCTAGGTTGATCTTCATCGCCTATAGCTTTTAGATGTACTTTCTGGATAGGATGTCTTCTCTTCGGGGTGGTTATCTGATGGTCGTCTTCTCCTGAGTCGGGTTGATATGCATTCAGGTTGCTGTGCATGTATACTATGATTAGTGGCTGGTTGTAATAACTCGTGGATATTCATTGTTCTTTTATTCAATGTGTATCTTATCCTTTGCCTGACCATGTTACTGGTACATGGGTATAATGTAAGATGGTTTATGCACTTGAATGCCTGATGTTATGCTATGTAGGGTTATATCGGTCCTTCTTCTAATGTTATGTGTCTTGCTTCTTATTTGCCTAGCGTTTCGGTATGACGTTGTCTGGTCATTGACATGGCACGTGCCCCGGTTGCGGCTCGTGGTCAAGGCACGTTTGAAGCTGTCGCTGGGTTGGTAGGTGGTCGTGGCCGTGGCCGTGGGCGGGCTGCTGCTGGTCGTGGACGTGCCAGCGGCCATGGGGGTTCTAATGCTGGGTGTGCCCCTATTTCTGATTGTGTTGCTGGCCGTGCGAATGCTACTCGTCGGGTGCCTGTCCCTAGAGCCCAGCCTGTCGCCAGGCGTTGGGGTCCTGCTTGGCGGGTGCCTGCCGCTGGAGCCCAGCATGTTGCCGGGCGCCGAGGTGCTGCCTGGCTGGTGCCTGACGTTGGGGTCCAGCCTGTCGCTGGTCGTGGGGGTGCTGCTCGGCGGGTGCCTGCCGCTGTAGACCAGCCTGTCGCCGGGCGTGGGTGTGCTGCTCGGTGGGTGCCTGCCGCTGTAGACCAGCCTGTTGCTGGGCATGGGGGTGTTGCTCGGCCGGTGACTGGCATCGGCCGTGCTATTGGACTTGGGGCTGCTTTCCCTGCTCGGCGGATGCCAGGCGCTGGGATTGCTAGGCGTTACGTGCCACGTTAGCCTATTGGGTTTTCTCCTCGCAGGCGTACATGTAAGTCTCTGTCCGTAGTTTTTCGTCCTTCTTTTGTATCTTAGGGTGCTCTACCAATTACTTCATTTCCTTGTTGTTTATGACGTGGTAGGTGATGGTTGGTTTCCTTTTCTGAGCTCGGCCGTGGCGGCTGGAAATCGCAGAAAACGGAAAGGGTGCGTTGAGTTTCGGCATGCTCACTACGAAGGTGCGTGCGAGTTCTTAGTTTGTTGTTAGTTATTGTCGTTTGGGTGTGTGGTTCCTTACCTGTTTCTGCATGTTCTGTTAGAGCACCTTGCCGAAGGATTGGCATGGTTTCTTGGTTTATGTGAGCTCGGAGGTTACCAGGGTGGATCGCAACAAACGGAAAAAGCGTAAAGTGTCGATTAGAGTGCGTCGTCCTGGACACGAAGGTGCATGGAATTCCTTGATTTCTTCTTGCTTTTTGTTGTTTCCATGTAGTCTCTTATTTGGGCGTACGTGTCTTGTTAGATGTTGTGGTCAAAGGGCCTTTGCCGAAGGATTGGCAAGGTTTCTCGGTTAGGTTTGCTGAGTCTCTTAAAGGTACCTACTGAAAAAGCATTGTTTCCTTGGTCGTGTCATTGTTGTTTTTCCTTTACGCTTGGTTTGTGCCTCATAGTCTTGTGCTTTGGTGGTTGTTAGCTTGCTATGCAGATAGGTCATACTGTGGCCCTCCGGATTTCTTATGCCGGTATTGTGGTGCTTCCTTCTGGTTTGCTAAGTGTTCTATGTCCGGGTCGTCCTGGACACAACGTAAGATGGTTTACAATCGCTGTTGTAAAGGCCCTAGGGTCTATATTCCTCCCTTTAAGGATCCCCCGACCTATCTCCGGGAGCTCCTTCGATTCGATGGTACTTCTCATGCTAAAAAATTCATCCAGGCTATACGTGAGTACAATTGTATGTTCGCTTTTACTTCGATGGGTGCTACTGTTGAACGCTCTTTTGGTGGCAGTTGGGGGCCTAAGATCTTCAAGATCAGTGGTCAAGTGTCTCATCGTATTGGTTCGCTGGTGCCCAGCCATGATGATGCTCCTAAGTTTGTTGAGTTGTACATACATGACCCCGCTAATGAGATTAGACATAGAATGAATGCTTTAAATCCGGACGATAAGCCTACTGGGGGGGGGGTCGATGAGAGTATTGTGGTTGGCCTTAGAGATATGCTTAATGAGTCTAACCCATTGGTACAGACCTTTAGGGAGGCGAGTAAGATGATAGAGGATCATGGTGATGAACCTATCGATGATATCTCGATTCGTATTATAGGGCCTTCGGAAGGTGATAGTCCACAATTTAGCTTGCCTACAACTACTGGGCTTGCTGCTTTGGTTGTCGGTGGTGGGTTCACGTTAGAGGCGTCTTCTCGAGATATTGTTGTCCGCAGTCGTTCTGATGGTTTGCAGCAGATATCTTCTCTGAACACTGCGTTCATGCCTCTGCAATATCTGTTGCTTTTTCCTTATGGTGAAAGGGGGTTCCAGATTGATGTTCCTCACCTGATTGTTCCTGAAGAAGGTGAGGATGATGGGACCGTAGATCCTGATCCTACACCTGGAAATCCGTCTGTTGAGGCGTCTTCTTCATATCCTTTTGGGGGTGGTGACTCGGACACAAATAGTCGGAATAGGATGACCATGCAAGATTACTATCGTTTTATGTGCCATTACAAAGGTGATCAGCCCAATCCATATATATGCTATGGTCTCCTCTCCTCCCAGTCCTTTGTTGATGTGCGCGCATGCATCGATGAGAGTAGACTATGGTATATCATAAGAAATCAGGACATGTTTAGATCAGAGCATATACAGGGTATTACCAATGCAGTAGATGATGGGTGTGTGGATGGCGACGCTGTTGGAAAGAGGACCATTGTGCCCTCCAGTCACATGGGTGGTTGTCGTTATTTTAATGAGAATTTCCATGATGGCCTTGCCGTTTGTTGGGTGCATGGTGCACCAGATGTATTTACCACTTTCACTTGTAATCCCAAGTGGCCTGAGATCACCGCTGCATTGGAGCCAGGGCAGGTGTCTTCTGATAGGGCAGATGTTGTTGTTAGGGTCCATCACATGAAGCTTGCCGAGTATTTGGACGAGATCAAGTCAGGCCGGGCTTTTGGCCACATTAAAGCTGGTACTATGTGCTGCTGTGCTTTGTGTGTGGTCGGTGTTTCTTACCGACCTTTTACTTATTTTGCTTGCTGGTCTGGCTGATTTATCTTTTTTATTTCCTTTTCAGTCCTGTATACTGTTGAGTTCCAGAAGAGTGGGCTGCCACATGCGCATATACTTGTCTGGCGGAGAGGGGGCAACGGTGAGATTGGTGTTGAAAATATTAATTCATTAATATCTGCTGAAATACCTGATGCATTGCTTGATCCTCTAGGATATGCTTTAGTTTATGAGTTTATGATGCACGGTCCGTGTGGTGAAATGAACGATAAATGTGTCTGCATGAAAAAGGGTGTTTGTTCTAAATATTTCCCAAAAGATTTTAGAGATACCACTGTCATTGATGATAATGGGTTTGCCTTATATCGACGTCATGACGACGGTCGAAGGGTCTATAAAAATGGTCATTACCTTGACAATAGGCATGTTGTTCCTTATAATATGGCGATGCTCAAGAAATTTCAGGGACATATAAATGTATAGTGGTGTAACAAGACACAGGTTATGAAATATCTCCTTAAGTATGTCACCAAAGGTGCTGACTACTCTAAGGCCATGTTAGAAAGGCTAAAAAAATTGACTAAATCTAGTTGTCATACAATAGATAAGGTTCGGGAGTATCTGATATGTCGGTATATATGTGAGTATGATGCATTGTGGCGCATATTTGGGTTTGAAATACACTTTAAAATGTCGTCGGTTCAAAGGCTGACCGTTCATATGCCTGGCATGAATACTGTTTACAATCGTGTTGGTGCTGACCTCACGAAAATTGTTGATTCCGTATTCTTGCAAAAGACTATGCTTACCGAATGGTTTGTTGCGAATGAGACGTCTGAAGATGCCCGTTCAAACTTATTGTGATTTTCCAACTGCTTGGACCTGGGACGCTAAAAGTAGGTCATGGCATCCAAGGGGTGGGGGTGAAAAGATTGGCCGCGTGTATTATGTACATACTTTGAGTGATGAGTTGTATTACTTGCGCATGATTTTGATGATTGTTAAAGGGGCTAGGTCTTTCGAAGATCTTCGAACATATGCTGGTCGTCTTTATCACACCTTTAAAGAGGCTTGTGCCGCACGTGGTTTGTTGGGAGAAGATAACGAGTGGTACATAGCGTTTGATGAAGCGGTTGTTTGGAGGTTTGGGCATCGACTTAGACAGCTATTTGTGACTATGCTCATGCATTGTTCTATCAAGGATGAGATGGGTTTCTTTGAACGTTACTGTGCTAGCATGTACGATGATATCGAGCATGGGTTCCGTCGTGCCCTGGGTAATCCAAACTATGTTGTTCCTCCTGAAAGATTCAGAAATATGCTTCTTGACGGGTTGGCCGACGTTTTCTTGAAACATGGTTCTGATATAAGAAGTTTTAACTTGCCGTCTCGCTCTGGCGAAGGTGAGAAGTCTGATGACAATCGTCTAATTCATGAGGAACTTTCTTATGATGCATGTGCTCTGTCTAAACAGTCCTTGGTTATGTTTGATAGTTTAAATGAGGACTGTCCGTGTCAAAACCGGCGGATCTCGGGTAGGGGGTCCCAAGCAGTGCGTCTTAGGATCAATGGTAACAGGAGGCAAGGGACACAATGTTTACCCAGGTTTGGGCCCTCTCGATGGAGGTAAAACCCTACTTCCTGCTTGATTGATATTGATGATATGGATGTTACAAGAGTTGATCTACCACGAGATTGTAGAGGCTAAACACTAGAAGCTAGCCTATGGTATGATTGTTGTTGTATCTCTATCGACTAGTCTGGCCCCGGTTTATATAATGCACCAGAGGCCTAGGATAACAAGATTCCTAGCCGAATACGTCGGTAGGGGAGGAGTCCTTGTCTTGATCGCCAAGTCTTGTGGATTCTTCCTTGTATGCGGCAGCTGTCCGGACTGGCCCATGAGTATACGGCCATGGGGGTCCTCGGCCCAATCCAACTGATCGGGAGACGACGTGTTCGAAGTTGTCTTCAAGTTGGGGACACCGTCAGTAGCCCCCTAATCTAGGACACCGTCAGTAGCCCCCTGAACCTGTCTTCAAGTTGGGGACGCTCCTCGATTCTTCCAAACTGTTCTTCATCTTCGGTTGCCAGTCTTGAAAACTGGTTCAACAAATCTTCTCATCTTCTATCTTGAGGATCGTCGAAATGCATTCGACGAGTTTATACGTCGGGTATCCGAGGAGCCCCTTTAAGTTTCCGGCCTTTATCAATGCCTTATTATTTTTATGCCACGCCTCGGGTTCGAAGTTGTTCCCGGGAGGCAGTGTCCTCTTGAGTCCGAGCTCTAACGCATGACTGCGTTCAAGGTATCTTGCAGCCAAGCACCAATGCCGGACTGCTTTCGAGCTCCAACGCCGAGATGTATCCGAACTCCAACGTCGGACTGTGTCCAAGCTCCAACGCCGGACTATATCCAAGATGTCATAGATCATCTTGGTCCAAAAAAGTTGAAGGAGTTTAGCCAAGCTTAATGCCGGAAATGCCCTCTAAGGAGCTAGCCACTTGCTTCCGAGCTATATGCCGAACTACTTCCGAGGTGGTTAAGCACCTCGGTCCACCTCGGTCATGGGCTGATTTTTGGTCAATGTTTTTTATTGATGCAATTTATTCTCTGACAGATATATAGCCAGTATCCCTCAAGGTGTGTATCGGTCTAAAACCCGAGATGCACCTGAAGGATGACATAAGACCGCTGATCCCAGTAACCGCTGACACTCAGGTTGATTTGCAAAATCGGCCTGAGGATCAAGCCCTAGCTCGGCAAAATACTTCGGGAAACAAAAAGCGGCGTGCTCAGTCCTCGAGACTCAGGTTGGGTGCGGCCGACCAACCTGAGGATCAAAATCTCCTCGGAAATTGTATTGCACTTAAAATTTTCTGCATAGAACAGGCAATGCAGTAGCCCCCAAGACACTGGTCGGGTGGCAACACCAGATCAGGGGATCGATGTGCCACTTTAATATTTGTAAGTAATAAGCCCAAAGCCCAGTAGCCCCCGAGCCTTGATGCAGGCACGGGTGGCCGTATTAAGGATCGATATCCATAGTAAAATCACAAATTATGTGCAATGAATCTATGTATCCAAGTACTTTATGTCATTAATGCTCGGATCCGCATTGTACAAAACTTTGTTGACCGACCATCGGCTTCCACCTCCTTGGCCAATAGCCGAGGAGTGTTTGTCCTACTTTATAAAGCCTTTATGAGGGCAAAGATTTACAACAAACAAGGCAATCTGGCCATACGGTTTTATAAACAAAGGTACGCAGAGAGATATGTTATATTACTGTTAACAGAAGAAATGTCTTCCAAATAAAATAGTCCCGCTATCGGTTCCTTTCTTTGGGTTTTCATGCTAAGCATGATCATGAAACCTCAGCTCCAATGTAAGAGCAAAATATCGAGGATTTAGTTTGGGAGGCCAGTTAATAGCCCCCGATAGTGTTCGGCGACAGTCGAGGCCAAGCCGTAAACAATTCGTCAAGGACCAATTGGTTGCTTATAAGATGATTGTAGAGTGTGTGCAGGCGGGGAGCCCGGGCTTTTTTTTTGTCTCTGGGTACGGTGGTACTGGGAAGACATACCTGTGGAGTGCAATATGTGCTTTCCTTAGGGACGAGAGGAAGAAAGTGCTTACTGTTGCGTCGTCGGGAATTGCATCGCTGTTGTTGCCTGGTGGGAGGACCGCTCATTCTTGCTTTAAGATACCTATTCTTCTTGAAGATAATACACAGTGTGATATTAAAAGAGGCTCTAAGCTTTGTAAGTTGCTTATGGTATCTTCGCTTGTTATTTGGGACGAGGCGCTGATGACACACAGGAAATGCTTTGAGGCTGTAGATAGAACTTTACGTGATGTCCTCTCTGTGGCTAATCCAGATCTTGCGGATATTCCGTTCGGTGGAGTAGTGATGGTCTTGGGTGGTGACCTTAGACAAATCTTACCGGTCGTTGAGGGAGGTACTAGGCGTCAGATCATTGATGCGGCAATCAAGAATTCTCCGCTATGGCATTCTGTACAAAAAATTGTCCCTTTCTATTAACATGCGCTTGGGTGTGCATGGTGCGGATACCCAGGCGCAGAAGGATGTTGCCTTATTTAGCAGATGGATGCTAGATCTTGGGGAAGGGATGTTGCCTGTCACAAGGCGAGGCGATGAGGTTGAGGTTTCTTGGATACAGATACCGTACGACCTCTTGGTTTGTATGTCTGGTGATCCAATAGCTTCTATTGTTTCTTTTGTCTATGGTGATTTTTTGCATAACTACCTGGGCTCTGGTTACTTGCAAGAGAGAGCCATTTTAGCCCCTACCAATGACCATGCTGAGGATATTAATGATCATATTCTTGCATTGGTTCCTACTGATAGCAGAGACTATTTGAGTGCTGATTCTATTGACGATTCTTCGGATTCTGGTAGGGACAAAGATGTTTACTATCCAGTCGAGTACCTGAATGCAACTAAAATTATAAATTTCCCAAATCATAGGCTGACTCTTAAGGTTGGTGTTCCGATTATGCTTCTTAGAAACCAGAGCCAGGCAAATGGTTTGTGTAATAGTACATGACTAATTGTAAAAGAATTAGGTGATCGGCTTATCGAAGCTGTCATTATGACCGGCTCACATGTGGGTGATACTGTTTATATCCCTAGCTCTATTGGAAAAGGCAGTGCCTAGGAGGCGCTTAGGCACGCCTAGGCGCTAGGCAATGGCCAAACGCCTCGCCTAGGGCGTAAATGGAGGTCTAGGCACGGCAAGCAAGGAATTGCCTACGCAAGCAAGAAATCATGCCACATACTGCACTAGTATGCCAAATGAGTTATATTACAATGGTAGTAGACGGTAATTAACTTATTTATGTGCCCTAAACTAATATCAACACCCATATAATAATCACAAATACAGTACGAGTAAAAACTATATTACTGCCTAGGCCGCGCCTAGGGCGCTTAGGCACCGCCTAGGCACTAGGTGAAGGCAGTGCCTAGGAGGCGCTTAGGCACGCCTAGGCGCTAGGCAATGGCCAAACGCCTCGCCTAGGGCGTAAATGGAGGTCTAGGCACGGCAAGCAAGGAATTGCCTACGCAAGCAAGAAATCATGCCACATACTGCACTAGTATGCCAAATGAGTTATATTACAATGGTAGTAGACGGTAATTAACTTATTTATGTGCCCTAAACTAATATCAACACCCATATAATAATCACAAATACAGTACGAGTAAAAACTATATTACTGCCTAGGCCGCGCCTAGGGCGCTTAGGCACCGCCTAGGCACTAGGTGAAGGCCAACCGCCTCGCTTACGCCTACCGCTTTTTCCAACCTTGATCCCCAGGATTGAATTATTGGCAAAGAAGGGAAATGCACCCTTTGTGCTTAGACGTCGCCAGTTTCCTGTTCGTGTGTGCTATGCCATGACAATTAATAAGAGCCAGTGACAAACCCTGTCTGCTGTTGGTATATATCTTAAAGGTCCTGTTTTTTCTCACGGGAAGCTATATGTGGCAGTGTCTCGTGTTAGGTCAAGGGCTTCTTTGAAAATACTTATATTAGATGCTGATGGCAAATGCGGCTCTGAGACCAAGAACATTGTTTTCCCTGAGGTCTTCTGGGCCGCGGGGATGACTTAGGTTTGTGTATGATGGTAGTCTTCATTTTGGTAGGTTTTGGCATGCTTTTGTGAGTTGGGTGATATTTTGGGTGGCAACATATAGTGTTGTCTGAATAAAAATGTCGTCCCATGCGATGGGGGTGATATTTTGAATGTTCGCATGTCCTGGGATTGGCTTTATTCCGCGGTTTGGTTTAGATTTACTGAGTTTAACGGTGACGTTGTGTTTTGGTGCTGATACTTTTGTAGTACATGGCGATGACTGATCTGCAGGCTCTTCTTGTGCGGTACAAGAACCTGACCATCCGTGTGTATGTTTCACGTCTGTAGCAGCATTGTGGATCCACTGACAACGGTCCTATCAAACACACTGACATGGTACTTTTGGATGCGCAGGTACATGGCTTCTCTAGACCCCGTGCCCTATGTTGTTTGTAATTTTCTCCTGCCTTTTCTGCTTGGTAATTGATGATTCTTGTTTCTTGGCAGGTCTAACATCTATACTGATATTGGTGAGAAGCTTGTGCCTAAGTTCAATTGAGACAACCACGTCCATGTTGTTTCTTGGCATGGGCAACCACATCTATGTTGATATTGGTGAGAAGCACGTGCTAATACCCTTTTTTGTGACTTGCATTGATATTTTTATTATTTGACCCCACCAAAATATATCTCAATGCAGCTATTCTCTAATCTAAACATGGATGACTTTCAACAGCCTCTTAGTTTTCATGCATTTAGCAAGAGAATGCTACTTTGTTACTTGGTTTGATAAAATAACTACAACAAAGATGTGTAGTTTTCATGTCTTGCTCAATGTGTTCTATAATGATGATGAAAGCCTCTTTTATTTGCCAGGCTCCTGGGCTCCTTTATAGGTCTCTTGCTGTGAAGCTTGTGGTTGGCATGCCTTTCAAGGTCTGATATCCTATAACTGTATCTTCTAGCATGCAACCTTTTTTGGAGTGACTCAAGTTTGAACTGACTGATTTCTTCTAGCATTCAATTCTTATGAGGGTGGAGTTTGAGAAGGTGGGGCGTTAGAGCAGAGCCTATTGCAGCGTCCACGACCTCCTCGGGCACGGCCAATCCCGCCAGATTGACCAGGTTGCGGGGTTTGGTTAGCAGTGTGTGTGGCCAGTGGTTGGGGCACACTGAAGTGGAGGAGTAGTGTTGTTGTCGACCATGGATTCAGGTAGTTTCTGATCTTCTCTCTTGTTGTGGTGGTCCGGCAGGTTGCTGTTTAAATGATGCAATGGACGCAGTTGGTGGCGTGCTTGCATGTCTGCTATAATGCCTCTGCTACAACATGGCATGTGTTAATGTAGTGTTTATTAAGGTTTGGTCGGCATGCTGAATAAGTCCAATATCCATCTGTTTCAGATTCTGCCATGGAAGCATTCTGCAATTTTCGTTACACTAAATTAGTACTAACCGGTAATACTTCTTCTCTGTATACTTTACGTCATAGGATTAGAACGAAAAGAAGAAACTACAGCGTCACATAACTGCAACAAAGAAGGTACTGCATGAGATGGAACAGGGTCGTATTCTGGAAGGTTAGCTCTAAATTAATGTTCATCATATGCGTTCTGTACTAATGATTGTCTTTAGGGATTATTCCATTCATATTGCTCTGAATTAATCGTACTCTCATGCTACCTCATTACCTTATTATGTTACAACTTTCATGAAAAAGCCATTGTTGGTATTTGGAGTACAGACTGTAGAATTAGGATCCTCTGACATCTATTTACTACTCTGAATTAATTATTATTCGATGACCATATAATTACACATTTCCAAATAATATATATATATTAGTTTGTCTATTCAATGGTGTCATTTTCCATTTTTATAGGCATTAAGATCTCCCTGTGATTTTTGTTCTAAGGATGCACTTCAGTATTATGTAACTATGCTTATATTACTGTCAGCATAAATAATAGATGAGTTATGATTTCTGCTACATAACTTTACACCGTAACAAACTGGAGACTTCTAACTGGAAGACACAATTTTCATTTTTGAGGCGAAGAACAGAATCCCTGCTGTTCCACGGAGTGAGTACACACTATAAGAAATATGTCAACTTGTGACCACCACTATTGGTCACTGAATGGTCACAAATTTCCATTTGTGACCTTTTTGTGACCAAAAACATAAGGTCAAAAGCTGGCTGTCATAAACTGACTATAGCGACCTTTCTTCTGGAATGGTCGCAAATGTTTACGACCAAAAAAAAAGGTCGTAGATTTAACGACCAACTGTTTTGGTCACTAGCAATCCGACCACACCACGTCAGATCCACCGTGGCAAGCTGACGTGGCAGACTTATGACCAAATGAAAAGGTCGTAAAATGGAATCAGCCCGGTCCATTTCAGCCGTCTTGATGGGCCAAGCCCAATAATTCAGCCCATTTAATTTTAATTTTTTCTCTCTTTATTTTGCTTATCTGCATGGGCCTGGCCCAATAATTTGGCCTTTTAATTTCTGGGAATGGAGCCTTTTTCTGATGAATTTTTTTTATATTCCACTATTGTTTTGGGCCACAGCCTTTTTAGTCTAGTTCGAATTTGGGCCTTGGCCTCTTTATTTTCTGTTATGCAGCCTTTTTATAAATTTTTTTCTTACAGTCATTTCTTTTTTTAGGCCCAAGCCTTTTTGGTCTAATTCTTGTTTGGGCCTTGGCCTTTTTAGAGCCCAGGTTCTCATTTTGCATAACTATAGACAGAAAGGCCCAGGTGCACAAGTGATCCGCAAGTGATCCACAAGCCCAGGTGCACAAGTGATCCACAAGTGATCCACATAACTTCACAGAAAATAAACAAAATGATCCACAAGTGATCCAGGTTCACAAAATCACATAATTTCACAGAAAGGCCCAGGTTCACAAGTGATCACATAACCCGTTTAAACAGCAAAATGCAACAAAATGCAACAGCTCTCAGCTCCCAGGTTCAAAATGCAACAACTACCTTAGCTCAAAGACAAAGAGGTTCATAGCATAGCCATCAAACTACCTTAGCTCCAAATAGAGCCATCAAGTGGGCTAACTTCTCTTCCTGTTCTTGAGACTTCTTGCACAGCAGCTCAAGTTCCTTGTCGCGTGCAGCTTCAGATTCTTCCGCCTTCATCTTGATTGCCGCCAATTCTTCTTGCACCAGTTCAGCTTGAAGCTCGGACCTCTCCAGCTTCTGCTCAAGGTCACGAACATGAGCAGCAACTTTGCCGGAGTTGTTCCTAGATGACTGGAGCCCAACATTCCTGAGGAATGTGCTTTGCTTGACTTCGGTCTTGAGGACTTGTTCGACAATTTCAACAACAGACTTTGGCTCTTCACCTTCTGGTACCGGCGCGTCCTTCATTTTTTCCATCTCAAGCTAGCATATGGAGGAAAATGATTGGCATTAGTGGGAGATCTATTTCACATTTTGCAAACCAAACCAAGCAAGAGAAACCAAACCAGCACACAAATGGATTATTTGAAATAACCAAACCAGCACACAAAATCTATACAAGAAGATGATGACTAGTGACCTGGAGACATGCAATTGGAACAATATGATCACTTCATTAAGCCTAGAATGGTGGTTCTATATAAGATGGCTTCCCGAGTGAGCCGATCATCAAACTAACATTCAGATCAAATTTCATCATATCATAAAAAATGCATCAAATAGCTACAGCAAGTTCTGATATATTTGTTGAACTATCAAACAACATCAAAGCATGGAACATAGCGTGTGTTCTTGACTGGCTCCGAATCAAACAACATCAAATCATCAAAGCATCAAAGCTGGCTGTGAATCAAACAGGGCAAAGCATGGAGTGACTTACTATAGCAGTCTTGACTGGCTCCGAAAACCCGTTCTTCTTGCTGTTGTGGGTGGCCTTAAACAAGTCAATCGCAGACAGCTCCTCACCCTTACGCTCTTCTTTCTGAAATGTTTTTCAACAAAAATCAAAATGTTATTCAGCAAGAATCAGAAATGTTATTCAATGAGGATCAAACGGTAAGGTCTCTAGAGAAGAGTTCTCACAATGGCAAAAATGTGTGCTGTGTAGTGCCTGGAACCAGTTCTGTGATTGTACATGACTTTTTCTCGATTCATCTTGTTCGACACACAGGTTTCCTACAAAAAAGCACACTGTCAGCATGATCTAGCACTAGCATATCATGTGCAGAACATAAAGCATCAAACAAAGCTGAGACAAACCTTGTGTCTTGGGGTAGACCACATCTCCACCAGAGCTTTCCATTCACCATCCGTTAGATCAGGCACTGGAGACTTAATGCTGACTTTATTTGCGGCTACGGTATCAAAATACTTCTTCTTGATCTGATGGCGTCTGTTCTTTGAATATTTCTGCAGAATATCTTTGCACGAGGTCTTGATGGTCTCCAAGTTCGTGTTCATCTCAAAATTTGCCTACCAAGATAGCAAACAAGGTAGGAACAATATTAGTGATCATGCATAGGTGTAACAGAAAATAGATAGCACATTAACTATGAAACAAGTAGCTTACATCAACTTTCCCAACGTAGTTCTCCAATAGACTAGCATTTTTTTGTATAGCTTGAAGTGAGGAAGAACCGGAAGATGGCTTTTTGCAATGAGTCCACACTCAGAAGCAAGCTTTGTTGCCTACAGAGGCTTCTCTGGATGAATCATCCCTTCGGCAATTTGGATAGGCACCTTGCTACCAAGCGACTTGGTGATCCTCTCTAGCCCTTTGCCCTTTCTAAGTCTAGTCTTGGGATTCATTGCATCTGAAAATGAATCTGAACTCATAAATTAGAATAGAAATCGACAAATGCAGGAATCGACAAAAGCATACATGATCATTCCATTTGGAAAATGCACTAGTAAAAGATAGCATTGCAAAGGTCAACTTTCCTGATTGAAGCACAAGCTGCTGTTCTTCTTCATTGATGACAGCGTTCCTGTCAATAGAAGGTGCAACAGGGCTGAGGTCTGTGTGGACAGTGCCTGCTTCATCAATGCAGATGGTTCCTGCTTCATGTAGGCAGACAGTGCCACTTCCATCCATGCTGAGAGTGGTTCCTTCATCCATGGGCGGCAACTCATCACCCGTTTGCACCGAGGTCTGAGAGTCCATGCGCAACATACTTTCCTGATGGTCCGTCGCAGTCGCCATCCTTGCTTTCTGCCTTGTGACTCTATCAAGGGCAGGTTCATCAGTTTCCAGGATCCTCTTTTTTTGTCCTGGAGCTGGGGCCATCACCCTTCCTGGAGGCATTGCAGCAGATGTTTCTGAGCTCTTGTTCTTCTTGCTGACTGTCTTCTTAACACCAGGCCTCTTCGTCCTAGATTCCTTTAGTGCCTCGTATGAACAGCACGGAAAAAAGCATCAGATCACAAGAGAAATATGTGAGCACAAGGAATAACATAGAATAACAGAACCCCAACCCTCCAAGCAAGACAGAGTTTGCACCTTAACAATCTTGTTGACTACAACATCATCCACTTCCTCTCCATCAATAACTTCATCCTCCTTAGGATTGTACTCTGGGTCATCATTGATAACTCCACTACCCTCTTGAACCTCATCACTTCTACCTTCTTGTACACCATTTGTTTTCCTAATCATCGACGCTATTGCACCGATGCCAAGGGACTGGAACATCCGATTGTTCCTCATGATATTTTTAGCCCTAACCTTCTCGTACTCGGTGAGAGGCTCTTCTTTGCATGATAAAGGAAACGTAACTATTAGGTGAATGTTTGGAATGCATGGACAGGCAGCCAAACATATCTTATGAAATTTTATTACCATTTAATCCTAGTTATTTAGGTAAGGAAGACTAACAGCACATAGGCACAATTAAGCCAGCTTATTCAGATTGCAACAATACATTTCACTTAGCATATTAAGACACAAATTTTATGAAACTGACAGTATAACCACAAGGAGCAAGTTGCATACCAACGGTTGGCCTCATGCTTGACCTTGTCCTCCTTGCCATGGATGATCTTGAGGTGGTGGTTGCAAAATAGAATAAACAACAATCAGATACAACAGGGATAAAGTAAAATGATGCACTTGTATCAATAAAGGAAAGCATTTGGACCATCATGCACATACAGTGATGTACTGTTATTAATTAAGCAAACATGTAAGTGCACTAAACAAGCATGCATGTACAGTGGAAATATATGTACACTAAACAAGCAAGCAAGCAAAGTGCTACTAATAGAAACAAGCAAGCATTGAAGGAAATTGAAAAGAAGCAAGCAAATACTATTGATACAAACCCTAATTAATAAGAAAGCAAGTAGCTTCTTCTCCATGTGCTACTGATACAAGCAAGTACTGCTAGTGGAAACCCTAATTAAGCATGTATGCTTGCAAGCAACATGTATGTTAGCAAGCAAGCAACATGAACTAGTGAATTGGTGTCATGCACACATGCTTAGACAGTCTGACAGCAAGCTAGACGAGTATATCATGAGGACCTTCAAAACAACTAGATGTTTCCACTAGTAAAGCATGAAACAACAGTACTTGCAGAAGTACAAAAGCAGATGAAAAAAATACTCTCAACTGCTCAATAAAGTTCCCGGTCTTTGCAACAACAACAACAACAAAAAAAGGCGAGAGGGCCACACGGGACGGCCTCTATGCTGATAAAGAAATGCTCATCTGAATCATGTAATTCCACTATAGCTTGGTGACTGAACACATCACCTTTTACTTAACACAAATTGCTTTTGTGTTTGAGTACAGAAAGAACGCCATACCCGCAAAAAAGGAACGATATTACAACATCTTGGGCCAGCACAAGGCATCATTTTCGATCAAATCAAAGGGAAATAAACTACTGGGTTCATAGGCGTGAATCGTGATGATGACAACATTCACTTGGCCATACATCTCATCAGAGAGATACGACATAAACACCAGGTTCAGAAACATGAGTGACACAGCGCCCCGCTCACAAGAGCGGTAAACACGCCACAAACCAAACCAACGCACAAGCACAATATAACCAAACCAATACAAGCAAACCCACCCATAACCTCAAAACAACAGGAATGGGTAGCATGAGAGGCCCTGAGGGGCACCTTCTCCAAGTGCTACTGATACAAGCCAAGTAATTAAATCATACACCTCATCCCCTAAACCCCATCCACCTCCTCATCCATGAACCATGAACATCAGTGCAACATGAACCATGAACCAGAGGGAGGTCTTCCTCAAACCTCATCCGCCTCCTCATCCATCCCCATCCCCTAAAATCATGCACTTCCTCTCCATCAACATGAACCCTAAACCATGAGGGGGATCAAACACTACAAGTGCACAAGGACATGCATGCAACATAACCAACTGTGACCCAAGCCAAGCACCATGAGTGAATCTGGCGAGCACGTTCTGGATCAGTAGGGTTCGAGCAGGGAGGGAGGAGCCGACGCGCGAATCCTAACCCTAGATCGACAAGAAAATGAATCCTAGCCCTAGATCGACATGAACAAGAACAAGAACCAGGAGCTCGATGAACATGAACAACTTGTCCAATGAACATGAACAAGAACCACCAGGAGCTCGTAGATCAACCGAATCCTAACCCTAGATTGACCGAATCCTAACCCTAGATCGACTGAATCCTAACCCTAGGTTGACCAGGAGGGGGATCTACCGAACCCTAGGGGAGAGGGGAGAGGAGAGGGGTACCTGTCGCCGTCGTCGATCGTTGATGATGTGGATGATGTAGCCACCGTTGCCGATGTACTCACTGTCGTTGATGTAGCCGTCGATGTAGCAACCGTCGTCGAGGGGAGAGAGAAGGGTGGATTCGTCGTCGGGGTGGGCGGCGCACCGCGGTGCGGCGTGGCGGGGCGGCACGGAGCAGGGGAGGGAGTGGTCG
>NC_041389.1:711047184-711052546 GCF_002162155.2 Triticum dicoccoides | reverse complement strand
GTGGTCGTCGGCGGGGCGGCTCGGGGAGAGGGGAGGGGAATGGGGATATTTTGGGAGGGGAGGGGAGGGGATCCCGCGTGTTAGTGGGAGAGGGAGTGGTGGGTCCCGCCTAGTAGTGGGAGAGGGAGTGGAGGGAGTGGAGGAAAATTTTGGGAGAGGGAAATTTTGGTGGAGGGAAATCCTTTTGGGTTTGGGTGTAGAAAAAAAATAGGGTTTTTTTTGTAAACTTTGTAGAAATCATGGTTAAAATCATACCGAGTAGCTCAAGAAAACGCCGGTATTGCAAGTTTAGTATTTTTGCTAGTTGGTAGGCCACATTTGATGATGTGACGTGGAGGTCTCCCATTTTTTTGAATTTTTTTGAATTTTTTACGGTGTTTTCAAAAACCGGCCGATTTCGTCGCGGCGGCCGTCCGTGGCTAGGGTTTGAGCCGTGCAAATCTGTTGTTGATTCTGTGATGAAATGCCTACCTGTGAAGATAAAAAACATTTTTAGTGAAAATAACGGGCAAGCTATGGCGGACCCGCAGTTCAAATTCCAGCCGGTTCCAGCTGAATCGGCCGAAGGTGGTCCGAATTGCCGGGAGTAGCTACGTGGTTCAGAAATGCATGCTTTTTGGCGACCGTCCGTAAAATAGGGTCTACTTTGAGATAGACATGGAATGGCGCCGTTTGGGGTGCCCCTCCTTGTAGCCGCTTCACGAAAAACACATGTCTTTTGCATTCAAAAAATGAAAAACGGTTTTTTTGTTAAACAAGTTGGAACCTCGCTTTGGCAGCATTGTTTGCCATCACAAGACGGAGGCATGCGCCCAATTTGGGCATATTATCAGAAATTCAACGGATGCGGCCATATCATTGCTAGTTTGGCTTGAAAGGCATGAATCTTCGTTCTTGGTAGGTCGTTTTTGAGAACACTTTTTCAAGAAAACGCCGGTATTGCAAGTTTAGTATTTTTGCTAGTTGGTAGGCCACATTTGATGATGTGACGCGGAGGTCTCCCTTTTTTTTGAATTTTTTTGAATTTTTTACGGTGTTTTCAAAAACCGGCCGATTTCGTTGCGGCGGCCGTCCGTGGCTAGGGTTTGAGCCGTGCAAATCTGTTGTCGATTCTGTGATGAAATGCCTACCTGTGAAGATAAAAAGCATTTTTAGTGAAAATAACGGGCAAGCTATGGAGGACCCACAGTTCAAATTCCAGCCGGTTCCAGCTGAATCGGCCGAAGGTGGTCCGAATTGCCGGGAGTAGCTACGAGGGTCGGGAATGCATGATTTTTGGCGACCGTCCGTAAAATAGGGTCTACTTTGAGATAGACATGGAATGGCGCCGTTTGGGGTGCCCCTCCTTGTAGCCGCTTCACGAAAAACGCATGTCTTTTGCATTCAAAAAATGAAAACGGTTTTTGAATTTTTACGGTGTTTTCAAAAACCGGCGGATTTAGTCACGCCGGTCGTCCGTGGCTAGGGTTTGAGTCATGTTTTTAGCATTCAAAAAATGAAACTTATATTGTTTCATACAGGAGCATGCACAAAAACCCATAATTTTATCTTTCATCCATGAGCATGCATAAAAAATTTCAATTCCCATCAATTACCAAACTGAATATTCATTGTTAAAAACATGACTTGTTTAGATGACACTGTCATACAGCATCCATGAGCATGCACAAAATTAAACCTGACATACTTAACATTGACATGTTCATATTACACTAACAAGCTTAAACCTAACATGCTGAACACCTTCTTAACATCTTCACTCCTCCTTCTCCTTCATCAACCTGATGCGCTCAGAGTGGCGAATCCCAACGCGGATGTACTCCTCTACCACAATTGGCATGGTCCTATCGCCAAGCTGTGGGATTGCAGGCGCCGCCACCATCGCGAGGTCGTTGTCCGCCACCACCATAGCAAGGTCGTCGTCCGCCACCACCATAGCAAGGTCGTCGTCCGCCACCACCATAGCAAGGTCGTCATCCGCCACCACCATAGCAGGGTCGTCGTCAGCCACCACCATAGCATGTTCGTCGTCAGCCAGAATAGGCTGCTCCTCGTCATCCCCGCTCTGCTCGTCATCCCCGCTCTGCTCCTCGTCGTCATCCCCGCTCTGCTCCTCGTCATCCCCGCTGCTGCTCCCATTGCCTGGCCAAATGCAACAAAGTGTGAACATGGTGTTGTCGTCTTGCAGGTAGAGGAAGCCAAAAGGACAGGAAGAAGAGAGGCAGAGAGCTTACTGGCATCGTCGTCGTGCTGGTAGTACATGCAGGACATGGTGTTGTCGAACATCTTCACGGTGAACATGGCGTCGCCGTCGTAGCGGAAGACAAGGAAGTACCCGAGCTGTAGCTCATGGGCGCGGGTGAAATGCTCCCAGCCGGGCCCTAGGTACATGTGGCCTTCACCATCAAACACTACCAACACTTCCCACAGCCTGTGAAGCCCGCTGTCGGCCTCCCGCAGCTTCACTTTGTGGGGCTCACGGCCGGCGAGCATCTTCGCAAACTTGTCAGGCAGCCTCTGCAGCGAGGGTCAAGCAGTGGTTAATTGTGGCAATCAAGCACTAGACAGCAAAGTGATGATAAAGAAATGAGTGATGATAAACATACCTGCCTACTACAAGATTTCTCAATTATGATCTCAAAGAACTCGAAACCTTCCAAGCCAGCCATCTCACTTATCTGAAAAGCAGCATTGTAAATTAAACAAGCACATCAACATCAATAGCATAGTAAACTAACACTAAAACAAGCACATCAACATCAACAGCAACAGCAACATCATCAGGTGACCACCAACAGCAACAACACTAAAATCTACTATAAATTGACCAGAACCATATCTACTATAAATTGACCAGAACCATATCTATTATAAATGGACCAATAGTGTACAGCAAAACAACAGTTTCAATATTACACAAGAAAGAAGTCTCAGGTTTATCAAGCACAGCAAAACAACAGTGTGACTGAAGAAAATTATAGCAGGAAATACTTCATGCATCATCAATAGAACCATACAGAATTTTTATGATGCCTCCAGTTTCTCAAGATAAAACTAGCAGCATCCAACATGCTTTGGCATTCATCTCCTGATCGTCAAAATAAACCATACAGAATTCCACAAAAAAAATTTAGAGACCACAGCCCATGATTCTAGGCAAAAGAAACAACAATGTGTACAGAGACAAGCTTCTTTTCCACTTAATATTCAGAATATGCCAGATACACCCAAGGACAAACATGCATTACAACTTATCTTAAGAGAATTAACTACTGTACAAATGCAGTTCATACTAGATCCACCAACAGAGCATACTAAATCCACCAAGAACAATATGCCTAAATCCACCAATAGATGCCTATTATGCATAACAAATACTAGTTTCTCAAACCCTAGAGAAGAAGAGAAAGGAGAGAGGATATGAAGCGGATGGCTTACCGCGGCGGAGTCCGAGAAGAAGTGGTTGCCGGCGGTGTAGGGCAAGCTGCGCGGGAGGCGTCGAACCAGCAGAGGCGCCGGGGAGGCGTCGCCGTCACCCTAAAAAACATCCTAATCAAACCCTAATCCGGCGGCAAGAACCCTAATCTATCATAACAGTAGATAGGAAGAGGAAGAGGAAGTGGATTCATACCCACGGTGACGGAGAGTCGGCGACGGAGAGAGGAAGAAGCCGGTGGCGGCGGAGAGGAGGAGCGGGTCGAGTGGATAGGAGGAGTGGAGAGGGGGAGGGGGGAAAAGAGTGGATAGGAGGAGGAGCGGGCCCAATTGTCAGCGAGTTGTTTGATACATTGAAAAGGCTGGGCATAGAGTACAAAACCAGCAACCTCTTCCTAGCCAGTGGTAGAAACATAGTGAAACAAGTGTATGGTCGTGGGTTCGAGTCCCCGCTGGCGCATATCTTTTTGCTCATAATGAAATGGGTTAAAATAGCGCAAAATTCAGTTAAAATTCAGTTGAAGCAAAACCAGACATCATCCACTTCAGTTCAGAAACTACAGCCATCAGCTTTGCCATCACAAAAACTACATGATCACAAAAACTGGACAACATTTTGACAACATTCTGAGCACAACTTCATTTTGCCATCAGCTCCATGCTATAAGACCACACCACTACAGCCATCAGGATCACACCACTACAGCCATCAGGATCTTCAAGCATTTTGCTACCTGGAGATAAAAGACCAAATTTATAAGACCACACCACTACAGTACATCAGGATCACCATGCATATGCACAAGAAGGAAAACTATAGAGAGTTAAAAGGATCACCAAGAAGACCAAATTTACCTTCATGTCCATTCACTACTCATCGTCGTCGATACGAAAACAAGGAACTCTATGCCCACTCCTGTTTTCCTCATCATCACTACAATATTGCAGCATAGTATGATCAGTCCAGTTTTCCTCATCCTCGCTTTCATGTCCATCCTCTACCACCTTTCTTCTTTTCTTGATGCCTTCAACTGTTGCAACACCAACGATCACACGTTCCCGGTCCCTTCGCACTCTGCTTTGCACCGGAACTTCCATAGAGTCATCATCAGCTTGCAACGGAACTTCCGTAGAGTCATCATCTTGGTATGTTAGTCCACCATCACCGGGGCCCTTTTCCACTTCAGTTTCAGTCACACTCCACAAGTGTCTGTGCTGAAAGTTTTGCACAGCTCGCCATTTTCCGTGCAAAAGAGTGTCTGGCAGATAAAACACCATTGTTGCTTGTGTTATTAGAATAAAGGGATCACTCTTATACCAGCACCTTGCAGTGTTGAAGCTTTTGAAGTGGCCATCATATTTGACAAAAGAGTCTCTCCTCTTCTTGCTACCAAGCGCAAACCAGTCACAGCGAAATAAGACAAACGAGTGATGGATGCCTCCACTAGAGTTGTACTGCAACTCTACGATGCTTCTCAACTGACCATAGAAGTCCATGATCTCACCATCATGTGACCCCTCAGTGACGATTCCACTATTGTGTTTCTTCCTTTTTTTCCTCGCGGTTAACGGTGTGGTACCAAACACCGTCAGCAATGCATGCTGAATACACTCTCACTCGCTTATCCGGTAAGCATGCCAAAGCAAATAGATCATCACTGACCTTCTTCTCCTCATGCAACTTTCCAATCTGCACAAATAAACCATTTAGCAAACAATGGTATTTAACAATGGGTGAATAACACAGAAAACATAAAACATGTGGCTAAAGATCTCACATGATTCTTAAACCAATTAGCAAACACCTTGGCAACCCTTTTATCAACATTGATATTGCTTTCTTCCTAATTTAACTCTTCCTTGCATTTCCTACAATGCCAACAAAACATGTGAATTAAAACATTAGGCTGGTGCCAACCCAAGCAAA
>NC_041389.1:711033494-711046702 GCF_002162155.2 Triticum dicoccoides | reverse complement strand
ATATATATATATATATATATATATATATATATATATATATATATATAATGAGTGCACAAGATATAACGTACTCGATATATGGTAGAACCTCGGCGCAATTGCTAAGCACAAACCAAACCATCTTGTCATACTCATCACCAGCCTCCAAGTATTGTGAGGCTCCAAGAAAGTTCACACCATGGTTGAAAACAGAGACATCACCACTTTGCGAATCAGACCGCTCTCTATTTCTGCCCGGCCGGTTCCATCTTGTTTCCACATCACCAAAGTATCTAGAGCAAAAAGTCAAGCACTCGTCAACGACATATGCTTCAGCAATAGAACCTTCAGGTCTTGCTGTGTTTCGCACATAACGCTTACAAGTAAGCAGCCTTCTTTCGATTGGGTACATCCAACCGTATTGCACAGGGCCTCTAAGCATTGCCTCTTTGGGTAAGTGCACCGCCAACCGGACCATCACGGTGAAGAAAGCTGGAGGGAAAATCTTCTCGAGCTTGCAAAGAATAATTGGGATTTCTTTTTCAAGTCTTTCCAAGACAGTTAACTTGAGGGTTTTGCAGCACAGTTCTCTAAAGAAATTTCCCAGCTCAGCAACCGCTTCATATATATCCTTGTGCATGATTCCTCGGAGGCCCGCCGGTAAAATCCTTTGGAGGAGGATGTGACAATCATGGGTTTTCAGTACTGAAAGCTTGAATCCATCAGAAGTAACACACTTTGCTAGCTTAGCAGCATAACCATCTGGAAATTTCACCGCTCTTAGGAATTCAAAGAATGCAAGCTTTTGTTCTTTATTCATTGTATACCATGCTCGTGGAATTTCAAATGAATCTTCATCTTCATTGTGCTGTAGATGCAAATCTTCTCTTATGCCCATGTCCTCCAAATCAAGCCTAGAACTAACCGTGTCCTTTGTCTTCCCTTCAATGTTTAGAAACGTCCCTAGCAGAGTCTCGCATATGTTTTTCTCAATGTGCATTACATCGAGATTATGCCCAGATCAACCCAGTATGGCAGGTCCCACAAACAAGACCTCCGGTCCCAACATTGACCTTCCTCATGCTTTATTTTCTTCACCAGCTTTCCTGGTCTCACATCTTTAACCTTTTCAAGTTGCTGCTCCAGCTCTTCTTTAGTGAATTCAGCTGGCTTGTCACGGGTTTCATTCTCACCATTGAAATCTTTGCTTCTTCGCCAGCGATGGTTTCAGGGAAGAAAGCGGCGGTGCCCAATATAGCATATCTTGCTCCTTATTCTCTTTGAGCAAGGGTCTTTGTCACAATGGACACAAGCCTGATAACCCGCTGTGATCCTCCCGGACAGAGTGTGCAGAGCCGGGAAATCATGGATGGACCATATGATCGCAGCACGTAGATTGAACTTTTCTTCCGGACTCAAGGCATCGTATGTAGGTACACCAGTCCAGAGCTGGAGCAGTTCTTCTACGAGGGGCTCCATAAAGAAATCAAAATCCTTTCCTGGAGAATCTGGACCCGAGATAAGCAATGACATCATGAAGTTGGACTGATCCATGCATGCCCATGGTGGCAAGTTGTACGGCACCACAAAAATTGGCCACATGCTATAAGACGTGCTCATGTTCCCAAACGGATTAAACCCATCTGTGGCAATGCCAAGTTTTATGTTTCTTGGATCTGCAGCAAAATCAAAATGTATACGGTCAAACTCTTTCCATGCCTCTCCATCCGCTGGATGGCTCAGCTCATTGTCCATAGGTTGCCGCTTCAGCTTGTGCCACTGTACCTCACGCGATGATTTCTTCGAGATGAACATCCGCTGCAGCCTTGGTATCAAGGGAAAGTGCCTCAGTACCTTCTCCGGTATTGACTTCTTCCCATCAGCATCTTTCCACCTAGATGCATTGCATTTTGGACAATTGTCATGCTTTGCTAAATCCTTCCGAAACAAGACACAGTTATTTGGGCACACATGTATTGACACATAACCTAACCCCAACCTGCGGATTATGCTCAATGCTTCATCATAAGATCTGGGAACACAACTGTCAGGGAATTGCAAGCTCAAAAGATGGAGTATTGCGTTGAATGCGGCATTGCTAATCCGGTAGAAAGACTTGATGTGGAGTAACTTCACGGTGAAGGTAAATCTTGAAAATTTACCCCCTTCATGAGCTGCGCGCTTCGCCTCCTCTAACACCTCAGCAAACAATGATTTCTGTCCATCAGCACGATCTTCAGCATCGTACAAATCCTTTAATAGGTTAGGAATCCTATCATCTTCATGCCCATCCTCTTCCTCCAAAACAGCATTATCTCGCAAAACCTTTTCCATGAAATCAATGCCAGCATCACCACCACCCATCATATGAGGGGCCTCTGTATCAGCTTCAAAATGTTGAGGTTGTCTGTCTAAAGGTTCTCCATGATATATCCATCTATCATATGTGCTGGACATCCCATTAAGAAGCAGATGATCTTCCACTCTTCCTTGAGCCATTCTTGGACGGTTGAGGAATTCACAACATGGGCAAAGAATGTGAGCATCGTTGGCAAAATTTGCCCGAACAAATGCCATGAAATCATCAACTCCTTTCATATGTTCTTTCGAAAACTTTCTAACTCCTTGTCTAATCCAGCTTCTATCAATCTGCCAAAGACAACAAATTGTTGCAACTTAGCAAATCAATCTAAGTGCATCAACATTAATTAATGAAAATGGATGGAAGTAATGGAAGCTAAAATTCCAGAAAATAAGGTAGGCACCCAAGTTTATATGCTAACTGCCTAAGCACAACATTCAGCTATTTCCAATTCCTCACTACTTTAGTCCAGTTCACATGGTTTACATATTTCACATGGGAGCAATAAAAAGTAGTTCAAATGGAAATACAGATTTCACATGGGAGAAAAGAAAATCTAACTAAAACATGATGGTTCACAAAAAACAGAGGTGGTTAAACAACCAACAATAACAATATATGCTGCCACTAAGAACTATTTTGGTTAAACCACCAACAATAACACCACTGTCAATTTACATGAATGCCATTTCCAAGATTGCATCAAATCTACATCAATGAGAGTTTTCCTAGTTTACATCTAATCTACATCAATATTCAGGTCCTTTCACGGATTTGAGGCTGAAATTTCAGAGGTGTAACATCAAATATACATCAACCCCAAGATCCTGTTTCAGGGAAAGACCAACTCGAGCTCTGTTCTATTGATTGCTGACAACATAATTTACCAGTAACAATTGACTGAATTCCAAAAGAATTCTTAACAACTTCATCAACAACAATTCTCCTAATAATTTCATCAACAAAAATTCTCTTCACAATTTCTACCAAATTCATCAATGACATTTCCAAGAGATTTTTCCAAGCTTACAACAAACCTACATCAAATCACTCTGAAGATTTTCCTAACAAATCTACATCAAATCATTGACATCAACAGAGAGGAGAGGGGGAAGAGGAGGCGGAAGGAGAGGGGTGCATACGTGGGCGAGGTCTTCTTGCGACGCTGGCGACTCCCCCATGCTCGGCGGCGGCGAGTCCCCCATGCGTGGGCGACGCGAGCGACGAGGTCGCCGTTCCTGTCGTGGGCCCCGCCCCCGCCCCCGCCTCCGCCCCTGCTGGTTGCTTCCGCCGCGAGGCCGTGGGCGAGGTCACCTACAGCGAGGTCGTGGGCAAGGCGAGCGGCCCCTACTGGTTGCTTCGGCCGCCTGCCGCCCACCGGCCCCGCCCTCGTCCGAGCGACGCTTGCTGGTTGCTTCCGCCGCCGCCCGCCGCCACCTGGTCGGCAAACCTAGAAAAACGCTAAGTGTTGCTTTGTTCGATGCCACCCGCCGCCACCTGGTCGGAAGGCCCCACTTGTCACTGATACGAGAGAGCCCTGGTTTTGTATAGTATATAGAAAATTACCCACACATTAGCAACAATCCCTCTCTAGCCCAGCGGTACCGAACGAGCGAGCGAGCGCCAGGTCGTGGGTTTGAGTCCCCGCTAGCGCACATTTTTTAGGAATTAAAGCGCACATTTTTTAGGGAATTAAATGCTCGCTCACCCACCTGTCAGTGGCTCACCCACCTGTCAAATTGTTCCCGCCTGTCAGTGTTGCTAAACCTGGTCGGAAGGTCCCACTTGTCAATGATACGAGAGAGCCGTAGTTCTATATAATGTATAGATAAACTCCCAGATGTGACCAACTGTCCCTCTCTAGCCTAGCGGTAGCATGCGAGCGAAGCAAGCGTGAGGTCGCCGGTTCGAGTCCCGCCTCATGCATCTTTTTTGGGCGAATTAAGCGCTCGGCCCCAACTGTCAAATGGGCCCCGCCTGTCAGTGTGTGCCCCGTCTGTCTGTTGAATATTAAAACTCAAGCAAAAATGACACCTAGACAGTGACACATAAGCGAGGTTGCTGAGGTGGCTGCCTAATCATCCTAATTCATTCAAACTCAAGTGTAGTGACCATTTTATATTGGTCATTATCAGGTAGGCATGAGGCAGTGGACAATGCTACTAGCTTTACGACCATTTCCTCTAATGAAATTATGACCTTTCTGACGAAAATGGTCGTTATGGTTTAGGATTTAGAGCCCCCAGGCAGCTTTTGACCAATTGGTCTAAAATGGTCATAAATTTATGACCAATTCATCGAGGGTCACTGACAGAAGGTCATAAGTTGACATATTTCTTGTAGTGACAACTAAAGGTAAAAAAAGGAAAAAGGAAGTCTGGAGCTCTCTCAGCTGTATAACAAAGAGGGGTTACTTCACATACTCATCAGTAGTGAGGCTAATATCATCTCTATTCAAGTGAAAAAGCAAGGGCGCAGCCTTAGTTTTCCGTTGGAAGACTTCTATTTCTCTCATTCCAGAGGTGCTAGCCTGTGCAAGCAGTGACAATGTATTTTTTATTGATCTGAATCTTCAGGCTTCATTTTGAAATTTTGGGCCACGAACACTTGATCGCAAAAGTAACAGGTATCATGCTGAGGCCAGTTTCTCTTTTGCATGTTGCCTTATTTCTCTTCTATCTGTAGTTTGCTTCCATGTTCTGTATGTTTGCGAGGAAATTTGAAATCAATTTGTATGCTCATCTATTGTTGCATCTAGAATACGTATGTGAACCATGTACCTTATGGATTCCTTAAGGGCCTCATGATTGTTGGTGTTTTTTTTCATACGAAAACACCAAGGTTATTATCCTAACTATCATAGTTTGTACCAGCAGGATTATCATAACAATTATGCAATTTTTTTCAGGTGATTACATAGTTAAAGGTAGTGAATTTTTTTAGTCCTATGTGATTTCTTATCAACTGAGCTATCAAATTGTGCATTACGTACTAGGTCACAACGTTGTAACCGGCACGTTTCTGGTCTCATTGGATACTTTTATACTTTAGTTAGAAGCAGAATTGTCAGAAGCAAGCATAGTGGCCATATGATGAAGTCGATAAGTGTTTAGTAGAGACTCCAATCAATTCGATCTCTCTATGATCTTTACCGCATATGATATTTTCCTTCTGGGTATTTAACTTTGTCAAGTGCATGCTATGGTTCAGAACAAAATTCAGTTTCCAATTATAATTCAGTGATTTTCTTACCTTGTATTTTATTTTGCATAATTGTAGAAATTGCGGTGGCCATCCGCGGATCTACTGTCCCTGGTTTTCTTTGTCGAGTTATGATCTTTCGTAATGTGTTGTATCTTGCAATATTATTTGATTTGTTCTTGCCATCATTTTTCAGTCTCTTGCAATATTATTTGATTTATATCTCTCATAAATAGAGCACAAGTTGCCCCTTCTAATTGATCTATCTTGTATCTATATGGTGCAGTGGTGCGTTATGTAGAATATGTACGGTCCCATGTTTTGTTTTCTGTAATACTTTGTTGTTCTCTAAGATCTACCAATAGTGAGACCAAATTATGTTCGGTATATTCCTTACATGGTAGATCCACAGATGTCCACCCCAATTTCTACAATTTTTTAATACAACAAACTACCATTTTTAATCATACACTACCTCCTCTGACCGGGATGGTCGTCGTCCCATCTTTGTGGTATAGGAAGATGCTCTTTTATTTTGCAAGCAGAAAAATTATTAAGGTTTGTGAGATCAAGTTTATGTGTTGCCTGCTATGCAGTGTCCCGGGCAAGAGGACCAAGTGTGGGCGGGTAGGTATCGGCAAGGCGGGCTGTTAGCATGGTGTTGTAGTTGGTCAGTAGTGGTGTACCTACGCCATGTATGGATCAATACTCTAGGAGGTTCCATTGAGGCCCAGTCTATCCAGGTAGTTTGTTATACTACTGACTTAGATACACTTTATTTATCAAGGATTTTTGTGTATCATAATATCAAAGGCAAAAGGGTCTGTCTATGGATGCACTTCTTATGGTCATGTACAGTTCAGAGCCACTGTTATTCATCAAGAACATAATTTAACTAAAGCTCGTTAAAAAATTCCCATAGAAATAATCACTTTGGATTGGTAGTGTCAAAAGGACGTAGAACATTTGTAACATTTCTTCCCATATTCATGAGACTTTCACTCTACTGTTGCATTACTCAAGTTTAATTTCATTACATATGTGTGCATGTATCAGTTTTCTTATTAAAGTGATATATTTAAGAATTATGAGAAATTTTGCCAAATTTGCCAGGCACAAAACAGAGACATCTGGTAGCAGGACAAACGTCACTGATATTTTGTTGGTCATTTTTGGCGTCACATCTCAAATGGAATGTCACTCATGGAGGCAATTGAACCAAGCTATGGCATCGTAGTTTTATCTCTATTGCCACTGTTGGCTTTTGCTCTCTTGTGTTCCAGCTCATATTACTGAACTTAATGTTAGCTAATTAGCTTTGGTAATCATATGACCGTGCTGAATTGGATGTTGCTTTGCTTCCGGGACGGGTTAACTTTTATAATCTCATGACCATGTTGAACTTGATGATGTTACACTTCTGGTACAGTGTGAATTTTTTTCTTACCATTGAACTCGATAATTGGTTGTCCTGTTACATGTGCTAAACTTGCCTTCATACTAATGTTGGAAATATGCCCTAGAGGCAATAATAAAATGATTATTATTATATTTCCTTGTTCGTGATAATTTTCAATTATTCATGCTATAATTGTGTTATCCAGAAATTGTAATACATGTGTGAATACATAGACCACAACATGTCCCTAGTAACCCTCTAGTTGACTAGCTCGTTGATGAATAGATAGTCATGGTTTCCTGACTATGGACATTGGATGTCATTGATAACGGGATCACATCATTAGGAGAATGATGTGATGGACAAGACCCAATCCTAAGCATAGCACAAGATCATGTAGTTGGTTTGCTAGAGCTTTTCCAATGTCAAGTATCTTTTCCTTAGACCATGAGATCGTGTAACTCCCGGATACCGTAGGAGTGCTTTGGGTGTACCAAACGTCACAACGTAACTGGGTGACTATAAAGGTATCTCTGGACCCACTCGGTAATGCATCATCATAATGAGCTTAAAGTGACCAAGTGTTTGGTCACGGTATCATGCATTAAGGTACGAGTAAAGTGACTTGCCGGTAACGAGATTGAACGAGGTGTTGGGATACCGACGATCGAATCTCGGGCAAATAACGTACTGATTGACAAAGGGAATTGTATACGGGATTACTTGAATCCTCGACATCGTGGTTCATCCGATGAGATCATCGAGGAGCATGTGGGAGCCAACATGGGTATCCAGATCCCGCTGTTTGTTATTGACCGGAGAGTCGTCTCGGTCATGTCTGCATGTCTCCCGAACCCGTAGGGTCTACACACTTAAGGTTCGGTGACGCTAGGGTCGTAGAGATATTAGTATGCAGTAACCTGAAAGTTTTTTGGAGTCCCGGATGAGATCCCTAACGTCACGAGGAGTTCCGGAATGGTTCGGAGGTGAAGAATTATATATAGGAAGTCCAGTTTCGGCCATCGGGAAAGTTTTGGGGGTCACCGGTATTGTACCGGGACCACCGGAAGGGTCCCGGGGGTCCACTAGGTGGGGCCACCTATCCCGGAGGGCCCCATGGGCTGAAGTGGGGAGGGAACCAGCCCCTGGTGTGCTGGTGCACCCCCCTTGGGCCTCCCCCTGTGCCTAGGGTTGGAAACCCTAGGGGTGGGGGGCGCCGCACTTAGCTTGGGGGCAAGCCACCCCCCTTGGCCGCCGCCCCCCTTGGAGATTGGATCTCCTAGGGCCTCCGCCCCCTAGGGGCCCTATATAAAGAGGGGGGAGGGAGGGCTGCGCACCCCATGCTCCTGGCGCCTCCCTCTCCCTTTGCAACACCTCTCCCTCTCATAGAGCTTGGCGAAGCCCTGCCGAGATCGTTGCTGCTTCCACCACCACGCCGTCGTGCTGCTGGATCTCCATCAACCTCTCCTTCCACCATGCTAGATCAAGAAGGAGGAGACGTCTTCCCCAACCGTACGTGTGTTGAACGCGGAGGTGCTATCCGTTCAGCACTAGGATCATCGGTGATTTGGATCACGACGAGTATGACTCCCTCAACCCCGTTCTCTTGAATGCTTCCGCTCACGATCTACAAGGGTATGTAGATGCACTCCTCTCTCTCGTTGCTAGATGAACTCCATAGATTGATCTTGGTGAAGCATAGAATTTTTTTATTTTCTGCAACGTTCCCCAACAGTGGCATCATGAGCTAGGTCTATGCATAGTTCTCTTTGCACGAGTAGAACAAAAATTTGTTGTGGGCGTAGATGTTGTCAACTTTCTTGCCAGTACTAGTCTTATTTTGCTTCGGCAGCGTCATGGGATGAAGCAGCCCAGACCGACCTTACACGTACGCTTACGTGAGACAGGTTCCACCGACTGACATGCACTAGTTGCACAAGGTGGCTAGTGGGTGTCTGTCTCTCCCACTTTAGTTGGAGCGGATTCGATGAAAAGGGTCCTTATGAAGGGTAAATAGAAGTTGGCATATCACGTTGTGGCTTTTATGTAGGTAAGAAACGTTCTTGCAAGAACCCTATTGCAGCCACGTAAAAACATGCAACAACAATTAGAGGACGTCTAACTTGTTTTTGCAGCATATGCCTTGTGATGTGATATGGCCAAAAGTTGTGATGAATGATATATATGTGATGTATGAGAACATGTTCTCGTAATAGGAATCACGACTTGCATGTCGATGAGTATGACAACCGGCAGGAGCCATAGGAGTTGTCTTAATTATTGTATGACCTGCATGTTAATGATTAAACGCCGTGTAATTACTTTACTTTATTGCTAAACCGTTAGCCATAGTAGTAGAAGTAATAGTTGGCGAGCAACTTCATGGAGACACGATGATGGAGATCATGGTGTCATGCAGGTGACGAAGATGAGCATGGAGCCCCGAAGATGGAGATCAAAGGAGTTATATGATATTGGCCATATCATGTCACTATTTGATTGCATCTGATGTTTATCATGTTTTTGCATCTTATTTGCTTAGAACGACGGTAGTAAATAAGATGATCCCTCATAATAATTTCATGAAAGTGTTCCCCCTAACTGTGCGCCGTTGCAAAAGTTCGTTGTTTCGAAGCACCACGTGATGATCGGGTGTGATAGATTCCAACGTCCACATACAACGGGTGTAAGATAGATTTACACATGCAAAACACTTAGGTTAACTTGACGAGCCTAGCATGTACAGACATGGCCTCGGAACACAAGAGACCGAAAGGTCGAACATGAGTCATATGGAAGATACAATCAACATGGAGATGTTCACCGATGATGACTAGTCCGTCTCACGTGATGATCGGACACGGCCTAGTTGACTCGGATCATGTATCACTTAGATGACTAGAGGGATCTCTAATCTGAGTGGGAGTTCATTAAATAATTTGATTAGATTAACTTAATTATCATGAACTTAGTCTAAAAACCTTTGCAAAAAAAATGTCTTGTAGATCAAATGGCCAACACTCATGTCAACCTCAACTTCAACGCGTTCCTAGAGAAAACCAAGATGAAAGATGATGGCAGCAACTATTTGGACTGGGTTCGGAACCTGAGGATCATCCTCATAGCTGCCAAGAAAGCATATGTCCTAGAAGGACCGGTAGGTGAAGCACCCATCCCAGAGAACCAAGACGTTATGAACGCTTGGCAGTCACGTGCTGACGATTACTCCCTCGTTCAGTGCGGCATGCTTTACAGCTTAGAACCGGGGCTCCAAAAACTTTTTGAGCAACACGGAGCATATGAGATGTTCAAGGAGCTGAAAATGGTTTTCCAAGCTCATGCTCGGGTCGAGAGATATGAAGTCTCCGACAAGTTCTATAGTTGCAAGATGGAGATAAATAGTTCTGTCAGTGAGCACATACTCAAAATGTCTGGGTTGCACAACCGCTTGTCCCAGCTGGACATTAACCTCCTGGACGAGGCGGTCATTGACAGAATCCTTCAGTCGCTCCCACCTAGCTACAAGAGCTTTGTGATGAACTACAATATGCAGGGGATGATGAAAACTATTGCTGAAGTATTTTCAATGCTGAAGTCAGCGGAGGTGGAAATCAAAAAGGAGCATCAAGTGTTGATGGTCAATAAAACCACTAGTTTCAAGAAAGGCAAGGGTAAGAAGAACTTCAAGAAGGACGACAAGGGAGTTGCCGCGCCCGGTAAACCAGTTACCGGGAAGAAGCCAAAGAATGGACCCAAGCCTGAGACTGAGTGCTTTTATTGCAAAGGGAAGGGTCACTGGAAGCGGAACTGCCCCAAATACTTAGCAGACAAGAAGGCCGGCAACACTAAAGGTATATGTGATATACACGTAATTGATGTATAGACTTACCAGTACTCGTAGTAGCTCCTGGGTATTTGATACCGGTGCGGTTGCTCATATTTGTAACTCAAAGCAGGAGCTGGGAATAAGCGGAGACAGGCGAAGGACGAGGTGATGATGCGCGTCGGAAATGGTTCCAAGGTCGATGTGATCGCCGTCGGCACGCTACCTCTACATTTACCTACGGGATTAGTTTTAAACCTCAATAATTGTTATTTAGTGCCAGCTTTGAGCATGAACATTGTATCTGGATCTCGTTTACGAGATGGCTACTCATTTAAATCCGAGAATAATGGTTGTTCTATTTATATGAGAGACATGTTTTATGGTCATGCCCCGTTGGTCAATGGTTTATTCTTGATGAATCTCGAACGTGATGTTACACATATTCATAGTGTGAATACCAGAATATGTAAGGTTGATAACGATAGTCCCACATACTGGTGGCACTGCCGCCTTGGTAACATTGGTGTCAACCGCATGAAGAAGGTCCATGCTGATGGACTTTTAGAGTCTCTCAATTATGAATCATTTGACACATGTGAACCATGCCTCATGGGCAAAATGACCAAGACTCCGTTCTCTGGAACAATGGAGCGAGCAACCAACTTATTGGAAATCATACATACTGATGTGTGCGGTCCAATGAGTGTTGAGGCTCGCGGAGGCTATCGTTATGTTCTCACTCTCACTGATGACTTAAGTAGATATGGTATGTCTACTTGATGAAACACAAGTCTGAGACCTTTGAAAAGTTTAAGGAATTTCAGAATGAGGTAGAGAATCAACGTGACCGAAAAATAAAGTTCTTACGATCAGATCGTGGAGAGAATATTTAAGTCACGAATTTGGTACGCACTTAAGGAAATGTGGAATCGTTTCACAACTCACGCCGCCTGGAACACCTCAGCGTAACGGTGTGTCTAAACGTCGTAATCGCACTCTATTGGATATGGTGCGATCTATGGTGTCTCTTACCGATTTACCGCTATCATTTTGGGGATACGCTCTAGAGACAGCCACTACTAGGAAAAGGCCTAGTAATGGCGCACCAGTTTTGCCTACTAATGGCGCACTACTGGTGCGCCATTAGTATCACGCCACTAGTATTTTTTACTAATGGCGCACCAGTGGTGCGCCATAAGTATCTGGTATACTAATGGCGCACCACTGGTGCGCCATTAGTATAGGCCACGGTGGGCCATTAGTATAAGCCACTAGTGCGCCATTAGTATAGGCCACGGTGCGCCATTAGTATTTTTGAATTTTGAAGGCGGGAAAATAGTAGTGGCGCACCGTCTAACCCCCACCGTGCGCCATTGCTATTTTTGAATTTTGAATTTGGATCTGGATCGTGATTTTTTTGCCCATTTTTTGCTCGTTTTTTTGCACGATATTATTTCAAAATTTGTTCCCGTTTTTGGATCTTGTACGTTCTTTTGCCGGAGAGGAGTTCGCCGGAGAGGAGGAGGAGGAGGTGACCGCAGAGGCGCTCGCCTACGTCGCCGAAGAGGAGGAGGACGTCGCCGGAGAGGAGTTCACTGGAGCATCGGAGAAGAGGAAGGAGAAACCATGAGGGGATGGGAGGAGAGGAGGAAGGAGGAGCTCACCGGAGAGGAGGGAGGAGGAGCTCACCTGAGAGGAGGGAGGAGAAACCGTGAGGCGAGGGGAGGGGAGGAGAGGAGGGAGGAGGAGGTCGCCGGAGAGGAGGAGGAGGAGGTCGCCGGAGAGGAGGAGGGTAGTATGGTGGAGGAGAGAAGGGACGATGGAGAGGTGGAGTGGAGGAGAGGTGGAGTGGAGGAGAAGAATGAAGAGGTAAGGAGGAGAGGACACGCCCAGCCATATACACGACATAGTAATGGCGCACCGTGGGCAGGTGCGCCATTACTATTATTTTTATTTTTTTATTTATTTTGAATTTTGAAGGCGGGAAGATACTAATGACGCACCATGGGCAGGTGTGCCATTAGTAACTTTTTTTATTTTTTTGATTTATTTTGAATTTTGAAGGCGGGAAGGTAGTAATGGCGCACCATGGGCAGGTGCGCCATTAGTAAGTTTGATTTTTTTTGAATTTTTTTGCCTCTCCAGATCTTAAAAGCCCCGTATCTTTTTTTGTTAGGTTTTGGAGGATTTTGAAAATGTTTAACGGGGTTCCCCCAGTTAAATTCGGATGTAAATTTTCGAGTAGATGCTTTTTCATATAAAAAACTTTTTCATCCGAGTTCGTATGCAAAAGTTATGCCCATTTTTACAAATCCTCGTGAGATTTTGCAAAAAAGTCGAAAATTCATGTTTGTAAATTTTGCTAACAACTAGACCACATATCACATGGGAATCTTATTTTCTTTTATTTTTTGGACACTTCTATCATTTTCTTTTTTTTT
>NC_041389.1:711028169-711033372 GCF_002162155.2 Triticum dicoccoides | reverse complement strand
GCCAAATTACTAATGACGCACCGTGGGATGGTGCGCCATTACTAGTTCAACTAGTAATGGCGCACCACTCCCATGGTGCGCCATTAGTAGTTTTGAAAAAATTAAAAAAAAATCTTTTACTAATGGCGCACCGTGAGATGTGGTGCGCCATTAGTATTTGCACACTAATGGCGCACCAACACATGGTGCGCCATTAGTATTTAGTAATGGCGCACCACATGTACAGTGCGCCATTAGTGTCCATCCCATCTATAGCCCTTTTTCTAGTAGTGAGCTACATTCACTTTAAATAGGGCACCTTCTAAATCCGTTGAGACAACACCGTATGAATTATGGTTTGGGAAGAAACCTAAGCTGTCATTTCTAAAAGTTTGGGGATGCGATGCTTATGTCAAGAAACTTCAACCTGAAAAGCTCGAACCCAAGTCGGAAAAATGCGTCTTCATAGGATACCCTAAGGAAACCATTGGGTATACTTTCTACCTTAGATCCCAAGGCAAGATCTTTGTTGCCAAGAACGGGTCCTTTCTGGAGAAAGAGTTTCTCTCGAAAGAAGTAAGTGGGAGGAAAATAGAACTCGATGAAGTCCTACCTCTTGAACCGGAAAGTAGTGCAGCTCAGGAAAATGTTCCTGTGGTGCCTGCACCGACTGGAGAGGAAATTAATGATGATGATCAAGGTACTTCAGATCAAGTTGCTACTGAACTTCGTAGGTCCACAAGGACACGTTTCGCACCAGAGTGGTATGGCAACCCTGTCCTGGAAATCATGTTGTTAGACAACGGTGAACCTCCGAACTATGAAGAAGCGATGGCGGGCCCAGATTCCAACAAATGGCTTGAAGCCATGCAATCCGAGATAGGATCCATGTATGAAAACAAAGTATGGACTTTGACAGACTTGCCCGATGATCGGCGAGCGATAGAAAATAAATGGATTTTTAAGAAGAAGACGGACGCGGATGGCAATGTTACCATCTATAAAGCTCGACTTGTCGCTAAGGGTTATCGGCAAATTCAAGGGGTTGACTACGATGAGACTTTCTCTCCTGTAGCGAAGCTGAAGTCCGTCCGAATCATGTTAGCAATTGCCACATACTATGATTATGAGATATGTCAAATGGACATCAAAACAACATTCCTTAACGGCTATCTTAAGGAAGAATTGTATATGATGCAGCCGGAAGGTTTTGTCGATCCAAAGAATGCTAACAAGGTATGCAAGCTCCAGCGATCCATTTACGGGTTGGTGCAAGCATCTCGGAGTTGGAACATTCGCTTTGATGAGATGATCAAAGCGTTTGGGTTTATGCAGACTTATGGAGAAGCCTGCGTTTACAAGAAAGTAAGCGGGAGCTCTGTAGCATTTCTCATATTATATGTGGATGACATACTTTTGATGGGAAATGATATATAACTTTTGGACACCATTAAGGCCTACTTGAATAAGTGTTTTTCAATGAAGGATCTTGGAGAAGCTGCTTACATATTAGGCATCAAGATCTATAGAGATAGATCAAGACGCCTCATAGGTCTTTCACAAAGCACATACCTTGATAAGATATTGAAGAAGTTCAATATGGATCAGTCGAAGAAGGGGATCTTGCCTGTATTGCAAGGTGTGAGATTGAGCTCGGCTCAATGCCCGACCACGGCAGAAGATATAGAAGAGATGAGTGTCATCCGCCATGCCTCGGCCATAGGGTCTATTATGTATGCCATGCTGTGTACCAGACCTGATGTAAACCTTGCCGTAAGTTTGGTACGAAGGTACCAAAGTAATCCCGGCAAGGAACACTGGACAACGGTCAAGAATATCCTGAAGTACCTGAAGAGGACTAAAGATATGTTTCTTGTTTATGGAGGTGACAAAGAGCTCGTCATAAAGGGTTGCGTCGATGCTAGCTTCGACACAGATCTGGATGACTCTAAGTCACAAACCGGATACGTGTATATTTTGAATGGACGGGCAGTAAGCTGGTGCAGTTGCAAGCAGAGCGTTGTGGCAGGATCTACATGTGAAGCGGAGTACATGGCAGCCTCGGAGGCAGCGCATGAAGCAATATGGATGAAGGAGTTCATCACCGACCTAGGAGTCATACCCAATGCATCGGGGCCGATCACTCTCTTCTATGACAACACTGGAGCTATTGCCCTTGCCAAGGAGGCCAGGTTTCACAAGAAGACCATGCACATCAATCTTCGCTTCAACTCCATTCGTGAAAATGTTCAAGATGGAGACATAGATATTTGCAAAGTACATACGGATCTGAATGTCGCAGATCCGTTGACTAAACCTCTTCCGCGAGCAAAACATGATCAACACCAGAACTCTATGGGTGTTTGATTCATCACAATGTAACTAGATTATTGACTCTAGTGCAAGTGGGAGACTGTTGGAAATATGCCCTAGAGGCAATAATAAAATGATTATTATTATATTTCCTTGTTCATGATAATTGTCTATTATTCATGCTATAATTGTGTTATCCGGAAATCGTAATACATGTGTGAATACATAGACCACAACATGTCCCTAGTAACCCTCTAGTTGACTAGCTCGTTGATCAATAGAGTCATGGTTTCCTGACTATGGACATTGGATGTCATTGATAACGGGATCACATCATTAGGAGAATGATGTGATGGACAAGACCCAATCCTAAGCATAGCACAAGATCGTGTAGTTCGTTTGCTAGAGCTTTTCCAATGTCAAGTATCTTTTCCTTAGACCATGAGATCGTGTAACTCCCGGATACCGTAGGAGTGCTTTGGGTGTACCAACCGTCACAACGTAACTGGGTGACTATAAAGGTATACTACGGGTATCCCCGAAAGTATCTGTTGGGTTGACACGGATCGAGACTGGGATTTGTCACTCCGTATGATGGAGAGGTATCTCTGGGCCCACTCGGTAATGCATCATCATAATGAGCTCAAAGTGACCAAGTGTCTGGTCACGGGATCATGCATTACGGTGCGAGTAAAGTGACTTGCCGGTAACGAGATTGAACAAGGTATTGGGATACCGACGATCGAATCTCGGGCAAGTAACGTACCGATTGACAAAGGGAATTGTATACGGGATTACTTGAATCCTCGACATCGTGGTTCATCCGATGAGATCATCGAGGAGCATGTGGGAGCCAACATGGGCATCCAGATCCCGCTGTTGGTTATTGACCGGAGAGTCGTCTCGGTCATGTCTGCATGTCTCCTGAACCCGTAGGGTCTACACACTTAAGGTTCGGTGACGCTAGGGTTGTAGAGATATTAGTATGCAGTAACCCAAAAGTTGTTCGGATTCCTGGATGAGATCTCAGACGTCACGAGGAGTTCCGAAATGGTCCGGAGGTGAAGAATTATATATAGGAAGTCCAGTTTCGGCCATCGGGAAAGTTTCGGGGGTCACCGGTATTGTACCGGGACTACCGGAAGGGTCCCGGGGGTCCACTGGGTGGGGCCACCTATCCCGGAGGGCCCCATGAGCTTAAGTGGGGAGGGAACCAGCCCCTGGTGGGCTGGTGCACCCCCCTTGGGCCTCCCCCTGCGCCTAGGGTTGGAAACCCTAGGGGTGGGGGCGCCCCACTTGGCGTGGGGGGCAAGCCACCCCCCTTGGCCGCCGCCCCCCTTGGAGATTGGATCTCCTAGGGCCGGCGCCCCCCCTAGGGGCCCTATATAAAGAGGGGGGGGGGGGGAGGGCTGCGCACCCCATGCTCCTGGCGCCTCCCTCTTCCTCTGCAACACATCTGCCTCTCGTAGAGCTTGGCGAAGCCCTACCGAGATCGCTGCTGCTTCCACCACTACGCCGTCGTGCTGCTGGATCTCCATCAACCTCTCCTTCCCCCTTACTGGATCAAGAAGGAGGAGACGTCTTCCCCAACCGTACGTGTGTTGAACACAGAGGTGTTGTCCGTTCAGTACTAGGATCATCGGTGATTTGGATCATGACGAGTACGACTCCCTCAACCCCGTTCTCTTGAATGCTTCCGCTCACGATCTACAAGGGTATGTAGATGCACTCCTCTCTCTCTCGTTGCTAGATGAACTCCATAGATTGATGTTGGTGAAGCGTAGAATTTTTTTATTTTCTGCAACGTTCCCCAACAACTAATGCATCATGCCGTTTGATCTTTCACCGCCTGACCATATCGTTAGGACTGGCACCCTCGCGCCAAGGCGCGTTGCCGATCTAGTCCCTATGAACACAACACACACACAAGCTTCCCACATCCTTGTAAAAGTCGCCACCGGAACCATCTAGTTGACGGCACGTCATACCATGACAGGAAATACGCAAGCACCCATGTTAATTCTAGAACTTGAATCAGCAGGGGCTAATTACGCCGGAAGATACCCAACCATATAAACGAAGGTTGGTTCACCTTTGGCGAGGGAGGGGCAATGGCGGCGGTACGCCTTCGTCTCGTTTAAGTAATTGTAGTCGTCGCTAGCCGGTCTATGAGTTTGGATGTAATTTTTAGTATTTTTGGTGTTCGTTGTACTGTCATGATTGAAGATGAATAGACCGAAAGTGTTTTGAAAAAAATAAGAGCAAATACGTTTTTTCTGTACATGAAAAAATAGAGTGAATACGGGTTTTTTAAAACAGTTCGGGAGAGTCTCCTCCCATCTCTTGCAGAGCAGGAAGCTGTTGTGCTTGCTGTGTCTCCTCCGGTGCTCGCGTCTCCTCCGGCGAGAGCTCACAAATCAAATCCAATGCATCCACCATCCAATCAACCACCAGATCGACGCTAACCATGCATCTCGTCGACTAGCAGCAGCACCGCCGGAGGGGATCGAGGAGGAGGCGGATCCATCGATCTGTCCAGATCCGCCGCCACCCGCGGGGGGTGCGCAGCGGAGCGCCGGAGTGGGGATGAGGAGCCTCGTCCTCGGAGCAGGGCGCCGCCTCCTTGGCCGCATCTCAGCGGTTGGTTCCAGCTAGGGTTTCAACCACTACTAGGAAAAAGCCTATACACAGAAAGTTACTAGTAGCGAGGGTTAAAAACCCTCGCTACTGCTACTTACCAGTAGCGCAGGTTTTTAAACCTCGCTACTACTAAGTTGATAGCAGTAGCGCGGGTTTTTAACCCTCGCTACTACTAAGCGGTCTCTACCGTGTCCCCCGGGACATGCCATAGTAGTAGCGCGGGTTTTTAAAACCTCGCTACTACTAAGTTTGATAGCAGTAGCGTTGGTTT
>NC_041389.1:711005623-711027860 GCF_002162155.2 Triticum dicoccoides | reverse complement strand
TCGCCTTTTCAGTTTTAAAAAAAATAAAGAAAATGATGAAAATGTCAAAAAAATAAAAGAAAATAAGTTTCCCATGTGATATGTGGTCTAGTTGTTGGGAAAATTTGCAAATATGAATTTCGACTTTATTTGCAAAATCTCTCGAGAATTTGTAAAAATGGGCATAACTTTTACATACTAACTCGGATGAAAAAGTTTTTTATATGAAAAATCATCTACTCGAAAAGTTACATCCAAATTTAACTAGGGGAACCCCGTTAAACATTTTCAAAATTCTCAAAAACCTAACAGAAAAAAGTTACGGAGCTTTTAAGATCTAGACTGGAAAAAATCGAAAAAATTTCAAACTATGTGGTCAAACAATGGTCAAACTAATTATTCTAGAATATTAGTGTTACTAAATAATTATTTTAGTTTTTTTGAATTTTGGTCAAATCTGGTCAAACTATGGCCAAACTGTGGTCAAACTAATTATTCAAGAAATATTAGTGTTACTAATTTTTTAGAACAATAGTTTCAAACTCAAATAGTGAAATGTGTGACTTCATGCTCAAGCTAAATTCCTGAGGTTAATAGGATTGTCATCTTACTATTGTCAGGAAAACAACAAGTGCATACTTGGAAACGAGGGAGAATAGAACCCGGAAGTTAAGCGTGCTCAGGCTAGAGTAGTGAGAGGATGGGTGACCGTCCGGGAAGTTAGATGATTTGGAATGATGAGGGGTGATTAGAGATTAAATTGAGCAGTGATGAGGGGTCATTAGAGATTTGAGGTTAGAATAATTCAGAAATTTGAAAATTAGGGGGAAAAATCGAAATATTTTTTCGAAAAAATTCAAAAAAAAACCCGCGCTGGTAGTAGTAGTAGTAGTAGCGCGGGTGCTGCTATAAGTTAGCTGTAGCGCCTTATTAGTAGCGCCGGCCCCCGCGCTGCTAATAGGTCCAAAACCCACGCTGCTGCTAGGATTTTCCCTAGTAGTGAACCAACAAATCGGCCTTCGAATCCCGGCCATGGAGTCGCGCCGCACAAGCTCCAGGCCGGCCGAGAGGAGGACAGAATCAGCGCGCTCACCGACGACCTCCTGCTCGAAATCCTCGAGCGCCTCGACCTGCGTGAGGCCGTCTGCGCCGGCGCAGTCTCCACGCCTTCCCCACCGGCTCTCGCGCCTGTACCTCAACGCCGGCCATTTCCGCCGCTCCAGGACGCCCGAGCGCATGGACGCGTTCACAGGCGCGGAACGGAGCTTGCTGACCGAGCGCGAGTGCGACTGCAGCAACAGTCATGCTATCAAGTCCCTCAGCCTCCGCTTCTACCTGTCGCCCCCCGACCTGAGCTCCATCGGCGGCGCCGTTGAGCACGTTGTCAGCGGCGGCAAAACCAAAAGGCTCCATTTTGGCACAGGCTCGCCATACAGGAGAAACACTGCCCGGCGGCTCGCCGAGTTTGAGCAGCACTTCATGTCCTTCTCCCGCGACTACCGGGTCGCTTTCCGGTGGCTCACGGTTTTTACCCTCAAGAAGCTTGCGTTTGGGCACTCCGACATCACCGACCTCATTAGGGCCTGTGACAGGCTCATACACCTCACCTTGAGTTTCTGCCAACTGGTTGATGAGGACTCCGTGCTCAAGATCGACGTGCCCAGCTCTGGGTGTTGGCCTTGTTAAGCTCACGTTGCTAGGATAGTTGTTTTCCTTTTTCCTTCGAATAATGCATGCATGCGGGTGATGTGACCTGCCCATGCACGTAGCTAGCTGTGGATCAGATGCCGTTCGAAGCACTGACCACTTCTTCCTTCTTTTCCTCCTGGTGGATGCATGCGCTGTGGAACGTGGCCGTGGGATGGCGCGGCCGTCACGGATCATAGGGCGTCCACTGGGAGGTTGTTAGCTATTCGGTTGTAACAGATAAAGGGTAAAGGAATGAAACAGAAAACGCTGCGCTGTTAGCTGCGGCACAAAAGGACTTTCCTCTCTCTCGCGTGTGTGTGTTCTTCAGCTCGAGGTTCTTCGCCCGATGGCCTATACGGCAACGACAATTGGCATCAGAGCCCGGCGGTGTGTGATCCTCCGGTGGCCGGCGGTGTTTGATCCGCGGCAGCGATGTCGGGTGACGAGTCTGACGGGAAGAACAAAGGCGGCACCAGATCACCATCGCAGACGCCTTCGTCCAAGGCGCCGGTCGCGCGCCTCACTGGCAGCGGCAGCGGCGAGATCCGCGTGGTGGAGCGCGTCGTGCGCGAGGAGTCGGGGTCGTCGCTGATGCTCACCCGCACCAATTACCAAGAGTGGGTGCTCCTCATGCAAGTCAAGTTGCAGGTTGCCCGAGTCTGGACCGTGGTGACTGAAGACGGCGCCGACGAGAATGACGACCGGCGCGCGCTGCAGATAATCCTCACCGGCGTCCCGCCGGAGCTGCTGCGTGTGCTGGCCGCCAAGGACACGGCCAAGATGGCTTGGGAGACGATCAAGACGATGAGGATGGGCAGCGCGCGCGCCCGCGAGGCCAAGGCGCAGGTGCGCCGGCGAGAATTCGAGGATCTCCGGTTCAAAGACGGAGAGTCCATCGAGGATTTCGGGCTGCGGCTCTCCGCCCTCATCTCCGATCTCGAGCTGTTCGGCGACCCGGTCACCGAGCACAAGGCCATGCAGAAATTCCTCCGGGTGGTGCCGCGCCGTTATCGTCCGATGGCGATGGCGATCGAGTCCCTTCTCGATCTGAAGGCCATGACGATCGAGGAACTCGTCGGTCGCTTCTCTGCGTGCGAGGACCACTACGATCTAGACGACGGCGCGCAGCCTGCCGGGCGCCTCCTGCTCACTCACGAGGAGTGGCTGGCCCGCGACAAGGTGGGCGGAGGCGGTGGTTCGTCATCAGGAGGTGGCGGCGGCAACGCTGGCAAGAGCAAATCACCCGCCAAGGGCAAGTCACACGGCGGCGGCAAGGGTGCTCCGGGGAGCGCAGGCGCGGGCGGCTCCGGCAGCAAGAAGAAGAAGGGGAATTGCCATCATTGCGGCATCCCCGGTCACTGGAAGAAGGAGTGCCGGACATGGCTTCGTGAGCAGGAGCAAAAAGGCAAGCAGGAGCAGGCACATCTAGCTGAAGTCCAGGCCGAGCATGATCAGGGTCTCTACATGGCCGTGGTCACCACCATCGACGCGACACGACATGTTGCACCCCAAGTGGTGTACCTCAACGAGGAGAAAGTGCTCCCTGTGCCCTCCCCGGATGGCGTGTGGTTCTTTGACACAGGAGCCAGTAGCCATATGACGGGCGACAGGGGAGTCTTCGCATCTCTCGACGAAACCGTGCATGGAACGGTGAAGTTCGGCGATGGCTCGGTCGTGGCCATTCGCGGTCGCGGCACGGTGGTGTTCCACTGCCAAGGCGGTGACCAACGCGCGCTCGCGGGCGTCTACTTCATCCCGAGCCTCCGGACGAACATAGTCTCGGTGGGACAGCTGGACGAGGCCGGCTGCGTCATCCACATTGAAGATGGGCTCATGGTCATCAAAGACCCAGCCCGACGCACTCTGGCAAGTGTCAGGCGATCAGGCAACCGCCTATACACCGGTGTTCTCGCGATGGACGCGCCGGCATGCCTGCTGGCACAAGGGGATGACCCGACCTGGAGCTGGCACGCCCGTATGGGCCATCTTCACTTCCGTGCCCTCCGTGCCATGTCCGTGAAGCAGATGGTCCGCGGGATGCCTGTGATCGACCGTGTCGAGCAATATTGCGACGGGTGCGCCCTGGGCAAACAACATCGCTCGCCGTTCCCACAGTCCTCGGTGTACCGGGCAGAGCGCGGGCTGGAGCTTGTGCACACGGACCTTTGCGGTCCGATCGAGCCAACCACGCCGGTAGGTAACAAGTACTTCCTACTAATAGTGGATGACTACAGTCGTTATATGTGGCCAGAGCTGCTGAGAACGAAGGACGAGGCCTTCCAGCGCTTCAAGAAGGTCCAGGCTCACGCCGAGGCGAGCGGCAACTGCAAATTGCGGGCGTTCCGGTCGGACCGGGGCGGAGAATTCAACTCTGGCGAGTTCAAGGCGTACTGCGAGGAGCTGGGCGTCAAGCATTACACGACCGCTTCGTACTCCCCGCAGCAAATCGGGGTTGTCGAGCGGCGCAATCAATCGGTGGTGGAGATGGCGAGATGTATGATGAAGAGCATGGAGATGCCGGCTTTCTTCTGGGCTGAGGCAGTCAGGACCGTGGTGTATGTGCTGAATCGTGCTCCCACTCGTAGCCTGGAGGGAGTCACGCCCTATGAGGCGTGGCACGGCCGCAAGCCCGCGGTGCATCATTTGCGCACGTTCGGGTGCACAGTCCACGTCAAGCATGTCGGCCCTGGCATCACAAAGCTCAGCGATCGCTCGACGCCGATGGTCTTCGTCGGATATGAAGAGGGTTCCAAGGCCTATCGCGTCTACAACCCGGCAACAAAGAAGGTGCAAGTGTCCAGAGACGTGGTGTTCGAGGAGAGCAGACCGTGGGCGTGGCGTGTCCCTGGCGCGGTGGGGGCATACTCCGCGCCGGGCACTTTCACCGTGGTGTATACCACGGACCATGGTGTTCATGAGATCGACCGCGGGACGCCCATCAACATCAACTCGCCGCACACGCCGGCGTCCCCCTCCACACCTGCATCAGCAGACGCACGCTCCGGCGCGGCCACGCCTGGGGGGAGCGCACACGGGACGCCCCAGTCCGGATCAACGTCGTCCGGGGGGAGCTCGCTCGGGACACCACAGTCCGAGGCGGCTACACCCGTGGAGGGCAGAGAGATTCGGTGGGCGACGCCACTCAGTCATGACGAGAATCGTCGGGACGTGGACGCCGGCAACATCCGTTATTGCCGTGTCTCCTGCATCCTAGATGAGACCGAAGGGGAGGCCGTGCGAGAGGCGATGGAGCATTGCCTGCTAAGTGCTGAGGAGCCGGCGAACGTCGAGGACGAGCTGGCGGACGCCAACTGGAAGGGGGCCATGGATGCAGAGATGGAGTCTATTGCCGAGAACTCAACCTGGCAACTAGCTTCTCTTCCTCGAGGACAAAAGGCAATTGGGCTGAAGTGGGTCTTCAAGGTTAAACGCGGCCCCGACGGCAAGATCATCAAACACAAGGCCAGATTGGTGGCAAAGGGGTATGCTCAGCGCGAAGGCGTAGATTTTGAAGAAGTATTCGCGCCCGTGGCGCGCATGGAGACCGTGCGTCTCTTCCTCGCGTTGGCCGCGCACTCGGGCTGGGAGGTTCATCACATGGACGTAAAGTCCGCTTTCCTCAATGGTGATCTGATTGAGGAAGTCTATGTCGCGCAGCCACCTGGATATGTTGCTAATGGAGGCGAGGAATAGGTTCTGAAGCTTAGCAAGGCGCTCTATGGGCTTCGTCAAGCCCCACGGGCCTGGTATGCGAAGCTTGATGAAACATTGATCTCACTTGGTTTTGTCAGGAGCCCGCTAGAACATGCAGTGTACCGTAGAGGCGATGATCAGTCCTACCTACTGGTGGGGGTGTATGTCGACGACTTGATCATCACAGGTACTCACAAGCCTCATATCAAAGCATTCAAGGAGCAAATGCAACAACTCTTCAAAATGAGTGATCTCGGGCTCTTGAGCTACTACTTGGGCATCGAGGTGAGTCAGTCTGAGGATGTGATCACTCTATGTCAGCGTGGTTATGCAGAGAAAATACTTGAAGTGGCAGGTATGAGCGGGTGTAACAGCAGTCATACGCCCATGGAGTGCAGGCTCAAGCTAAGAAAAGAAGATGAAGCCAAGGCGTGCGACGCCTCCCTCTATCGCAGCGTGATCGGGAGTCTAAGGTACCTAGTTCACACACGTCCAGACATCACACATGCCGTTGGAATTGTGAGCAGGTTCATGGAGAAGCCAACCACAACTCACTGGGCAGCTGTCAAGCAAATCTTGAGGTATGTCCGAGGGACCCTAAACTATGGGTGCAGATATGTGCGTGGTGGCAGTGGTGTTTTGCTTGGATTCAGTGACAGCGACCACGCTGGGGATGTTGGTGACCGCAAGAGCACTTCTGGGCAGATCTTCTTTCTTGGGGACAACCTTGTTTCCTGGACATTGCAGAAGCAGAAGGCAGTTGCGATCAGCTCTTGCGAAGCAGAATATGTAGCCGCGGCAGCTGCAACTTGACAAGGTTTGTGGTTGAGCAGGCTGGTGGCAGAGATGAGGGGACAAGCTCCGTCGGAGTTCAAGCTCATGGTTGACAACAAGTCCGTGATTGCTTTGGCGAAGAATCATGTTCATCATGATCGCAGTAAGCACATAGATGTAAAGTTTCATTTCATCCGTGACTGCGTTGAAACTGGACAAGTGAAGATCGACTTCGTTGGGACTCCTGATCAAGTGGCGGACGCACTGACCAAAGCACTAGGGCGAGTGCGCTTCATCGAGCTGTGTCAGAAAGTTGGGGTCAGAGAAATCAGTAGTGAACGCTGAGCTTAAGGGGGAGATTTGTTGGCCTTGTTAAGCTCACGTTGCTAGGATAACTGTTTTCCGTTTTTCCTTTGAATAATGCATGCATGCGGGTGATGTGACCTGCCCATGCACGTAGCTAGCTGTGGATCAGATGCCGTTCGAAGCACTGACCACTTCTTCCTTCTTTTCCTCCTGGTGGATGCATGCGCTGTGGAACGTGGCCGTGGGATGGCGCGGCCGTCACGGATCATAGCGCGTCCACTGGGAGGTTGTTAGCTATTCGGTTGTAACAGATAAAGGGTAAAGGAATGAAACAGAAAACGCTGCGTTGTTAGCTGCGGCACAAAAGGACTTTCCTCTCTCTCGCGTGCGTGTGTTCTTCAGCTCGAGGTTCTTCGCCCGATCGCCTATACGGCAACGACACTGGGCTCCAGGAGCTCGAGCTCTTCTACTTTGAGTGCATGCACATTGAGCTCATCTCTGTCCCCAAGCTCAGTGAAGTTTAGTGCCAATGGTCTTTTAAGAGCCCTCCGTTGCGCTTCGGCTATGTTCCAGAGCTTCGTGGAGTCAGCCTCACTTGTAGGGCCGAGGCGTGGCAGGCGCCATTCCTGCTAAGTGAGTGCTTGTCAAGGAGTGCAACGAACCTGTCGACATTGCATCTCGATTTTCACCACCAAATGGTAAAGCTAATTTCTATCTATGGACCATATAAAGTTCTTCTGCACACATAACATATGTTCTTCTTTACTAATATCAGCTGTCTATTTGTGTTCCTCTCCTTGGTGCAGATATGGATTCAGCCGGAACATCCGAAGCAGCTCACTGCTATATTCAGAAATCTGTCCGATTTGTCCCTTTCTAATATCTTCCCTGAGTGTGATCTGAGCTGGACCCTATTTATCCTTGAAGCTGCACCTGCCCTGCAGAAGTTTACAGTAAGCCTGTGACTCTACCTTCTTTCTAATTGAATCCACATCTTAGCCTGGATATGACTCCGTCTAGTGTGATAGGTTTCCGAATATTCAGCATTAACAACATACCACCAAGTTAATCTGATTTTTGATCACTCACTGACTCTAATCCATTACAAACTTTAGAAGTAGTGCGTACAGGCCGCATAGTAATTATGATATGTGGAACACATGGACTATGTTGTGTATGAATGATAATGCAATGCAAACAGAAGTTCTGACGTTCCATTTGAATTTTGCAGAGACAATGTCCATGCAAGACGAAAACAAAATCATGTTGGATCCTACCTCGTGTTTATCCAAAGCATATTGGCGTGTCTTAATTTGACTAGGATTTAGTTCATGCAAGTTACTTTCAAAAACTCTACGCAGGCCTAAACTTAGATATTAGTACTGTTGGTGTTCCAAATTTTTAATGGAAGATTGTTACGGCCGTAGAGGCCCACCGGGCAATCTTAGCCCACAAGTTATCTTAGGTTAATTCTTATGCAAGTTATCTTAGGTTAATTCTTATGCAAGTTATCTAGGTTATAAATATAGGCTATAAGACTCTTTTTGTAATTAAGCAATAAAGATAGTTCTATCATATTGCCCGGCTCCAGAGGAGCCAGAAACCCTAGCCACACCCTGCCCTAGCCGCCGCCGCCCTTCTCCTCCCTCGTGACGGCGCCAACGCGCCGGAGCCGCCGCCCTCGGCCCCAACCCTCGCTGTCCTGCCCCTCCAACCTACGGAGCAGAGTCGGTAGGAACCCTAGTCCTACCAAAGATATATTTAATTTCAATTGTTATTACATTGTTGTCCTGCAAGGGTTGGTGTCAGGTTTAATTAACATGCGTCATTTATTTTCTATGTCCTTACATGAAGTTATCTCGAACACGACAATGTGCGAAAACACCCGAGGACAATGCCGAGAAGACCAATGTGGTGTGGGGACCATCCAAGGATTTCAAGCACTTCAACTTGAAGAGGCTCATAATTCAAGGGTTTGAGGAGGAAGACAAGGTGACAAACTATATAAGGCTAGTCATGGAACGAGCTGTGGGGTTAAAGAGAATCGTGCTGCTTGGTGAATACCCATGCAAAGACTGCAACGACTGTGAAAGAAAATGCCAGGTGGATGAAGCTAGTAGGCATCATGTTAAGGAGCAACTTGCCCATGGATTCACTCTGCATGTGGAGATAATAATCCGCTGGAAAAAAAAAACCTCAACCCAAGGGGTGAGAAGTCCCAAAGGCATTATCTTGTTATGTTGAGAAAAGGCCCTGAACGCCGGGTTGCGTAGCGCAAGTATACGCAGCGAACACGCTTGCTTGCACAACACAAGTATACACAGCGAGGGGCCTTTTTTTGTGAGAACCAGGATTCTAATCTTGGTTGGTAGCCCCACTCCAGGAGGTCTTTACCACCGTGCTAGACACACATTGTCGTAATAATCAGTTGAAGGATATGGTGAAGTAATGATGTGTCTCGTAGCGCTCACATGCTTGCAGCAGTTATAGTGATGGCTGTGTATGAGGCGCAGCCAGTTTTAATTTCTACTCTCTCTGTAAAGAAATATAAGAGCGTTTAGATCACTGTTTTAGTATTTTAAACGCTCTTATATTAGTTTACGGAGTGAGTAGTTATTAATGGCCTGAGAACACTTGATCAGTGTGGACCTTGCAATGTAGTAGCTTAATTATGTGTATACTGTAATCTGGATGAAAGCTTTTCCCTTTCAATTTACCAAGAAATTGCATGCCTACTATATGCTGTTTTGTTGACCTGCTCAGGTCTTTTGTAAAGTTTGCTACCTGAATTTGTCTAATCAATAAGAACATCTGACCGAATCAATAAGAACCGGCGATTTGGGAAAGTTTGCTGCCTGAATTCCATCTTTTGTTATTAAACGGTTGAAATTGTTCAAAATTAGCATTCCCCATACATTGATGCAGCAGGTGTTGCTGATCCCCCCTCAAGAGCCATTTTCCACAAAATAAGGCATGACTGAATTGATTGTTGCCACCAACAAATTGGCTACCAATGAAAGGTACAGTTCAGAACCAGTTGCCCTTGCAGGGATTTTGGCAGCTTCAACTGTGCCTTCAAGACTCTAGTGTGCCCACTCATATGAATGGCTGCTCTTTGCAAATACACCGGATATTAATGCAGCGTTTTGTTCATATTTATCCGTAATTTTTTGAGGCTTCCTTTGAACGTTCTTATATTATTTGATACCAAAATAGTAATACCATATATTTCTAGAATATAACACCAAGATACTATTGACCAGACTTCTGAAACAATTCATCTAACTATTGATTTGTGATGCTTTGCTCAAATGATCTTCTAATCTGTTAACAACAAAACTATTGGTGGTAGGACTAGGGTTCCTACCGACTCTGCTCCGTAGGTTGTAGGGGCAGAACAGCGAGGGTTGGGGCCGAGGGCGGCGGCTCCGACGCGTTGACGCCGTCGCGAGGGAGGAGAAGGGCGGCGGCGGCTAGGGCAGGGTGCGGCTAGGGTTTCCGGCTCCTCTGGAGCCGGGCAATATGATAGAACTATCTTTATTGCTTAATTCCAAAAAGAGTCTTACAGCCTATATTTATAACCTAGATAACTTGCATAAGAATTAACCTAAGATAACTTGTATAAGAATTAACCTAAGATAACTTGTGGGCTAAGATTGCCCGGTGGGCCTCTACGGCCGTAACACTTCTCCCCGCCTACACAAATAGCTCATCCTTGAGCTGTAAGGTGGGGAAGCGCTGGCGGAACTCTTCCAGGCGATCAACCAGTGTCAAACATCTTCTAGACAGCTGGGGTGGCCAAGTCGGCGGCGACGGCGTCCTCCGGAATGTGGTCTGCAACCTCCAGGTAGAAGAGTCGCGGGCAGGCATGGCCGGGCGTGTAGGGCTCGTCGCAGTTGAAGCACAATCCTTGGCGGCGACGCTCGAGGAGCTCGGCTGAGGTGAGCCGGCGGAACGGGCGTCCCACGGTCGCGGCGAGGGGTGCCGCAGAAGCCTGCGCAGGCCGACCCTGCGCGGAATCCGGCCCTGGTAGTGACCCAGCGGTCCGGGACGGTGATTCCTGCTGGATGGCCACCGCGCGGCGCTCGAACGCGCGGGCGTAGTACATGGTCGACTGGAGATCATGGGGTCCGCGAAGCTCCACGTCGGCGCGAATGTGTGTTGGAAGGCCGCCGACGAAGAGCTCAGCCCGCTGCAGGGCCGTCACACCTGGCGCGTGACACGCCATGGCCTAGAAGCGGTCGGCGAAATCCTGCACCGTGGAGGTGAAAGGTAGGCGGCCCAACTCGGCCAATCGGCTCCCGCGTAATGGCGGTCCGAAGCGAAGAAGGCGCAGCTCGCAGAAGCGCTCCCACCGGGGCATGCCGCCCTCGTCCTGCTCGAGGGTGTAGTAGCATGTCTGGGCGGCCCCGCGAAGATGGTAGGAAGCCAGCCAAGTGCGCTCCGACGTGGGTGTGCGCTGCCCGCGGAAGAACTGGTCACACTGGTTGAGCCAGTTAAGCGGGTCATCCAAGCCGTCATAAGTGGCGAAGTCGAGCTTGGCAAACCGGGGCGGCTGCTGGTTTGGCGCGCCATGGCCCACTGCCTCGGCGGTGCGGAGAGTTGATGACGGTGCTTGGTCCATGGTGGGAAGGCCAGCGTAGGCCCCCGTGGCACCCGACGCCCCGGGCTGCAACTGGGAACCCGACGGCTCCTGGGCTGCCGTGTAAACCGGCGGCGGCGATGTCCCGTGGAGCCAGCCCGGAAGCGGAGATGGTGACGATGGGAATCGGACCTCCTGGATCAGAAGACCGCCTGGCGCGGACGGGCCCAGGCTAGGGCTGGGCGGTGGCAGCGGCGGAACCTGCACTGTGGCCGCCGGGAGGGACGGCGAGGTGGTGGGTGGCGCAGCCCAGGCCAGCCACTGCGGGCCCTGGGCGGCTGCTGGCGGCGCGGGTGGCACCGCGAGCGCTAGCGTCGGCCACTGGGGCCCGGGCGGCATGGAAGCGGCCGGCGACGGTAGCGCCGGGTAGTCCCCGGCGATGGCCGCGGTAACGGAGTAGGCCGGCCACTGTGGGCCCTGGGCGGCGGGCGGCTGCGCAGGTGTCGGCGTCGGCCACTGTGGCCAAGGCGGCGTTGGAGCCGCCGGTGAGGGCAGCGCCGGGTAACCCCCGGTGATGGCCGCGGGAACGAAGTACCATGGCAGCATCGGCTGTCCCGCGGTCATGGCCGGATGGAGCTGCGGGGGCGGCCCGTACGGGCTAGCCAAGTAGAGGCGGATGCCCTGGACCGCGACGACCAAGTCATTGAGCACGCCGGCCATGGCCTCCGGAGTAAACTGCGGCGGCACGGGGGGAGGCAACGGCGTCGCGTGTTGGACTGGGGGTGGCGGCAGGCCGTGGCCCGGTGCGGTGCCGGGTGCAGGGAAGATCGGTGCCGAGAGCGACGCCGTGGCACCCGCCGAGAGCGAGGCCGTGACGCCTAGCAATGAAGCGGTGGCGGTGGTGGAGTTGGTGCCAACGGCGGTGGTGGAGTTGACGGGCAGCGGCGGTGGTGACGGAATTGGAGGCGTCGAAGACATAGTCGAATCCCGGGTACCTGATACCAAATTGGTAGGACTAGGGTTCCTACCGACTCTGCTCCGTAGGTTGTAGGGGCATAACAACGAGGGTTGGGGCCGAGGGCGGCGGCTCTGGCGCATTGGCGCCGTCGTGAGGGAGGAGAAGGGCGGCGGCGGCTAGGGCAGGGTGCGGCTAGGGTTTCCGGCTCCTCTGGAGCCGGGCAATATGATAGAATTATCTTTATTGCTTAATTCCAAAAAGAGTCTTACAACCTATATTTATAACCTAGATAACTTGCATAAAAATTAACCTAAGATAACTTGCATAAGAATTAACCTAAGATAACTTGTGGGCTAATATTGCCCGGTGGGCTTCTACGGCCGTAACAATTGGTATTTGAGAAATTAATGTTAACCTTCTCTACAAATTACAGACTGAAAGTAAGTCTGAAGTTGTTTTACAACAAATAGTTTTCCAGTAAGAATGTAAGAATGTATGGTATGGACTTACTTTGATCAAGCAGTATATTATGTTACGGACTTCTGGTAAGAATTTATCAGTTTTGAATTCAAATTTCAGACATTATGTACATGATATTAACTTATATTCCAAGCTATCATTCTCAATTTTTAAATCCCTTCCTGTTCAGAGTAAGCAAGCATTTGTTCTCTCTCTATGTTCGACACCAATGGCTATATATATACTGTTATTGCAATGTTACTGAAGTTACGCCTCCCAATCTTTTTTACAGTAAAGGGCATCAGGTATATGGTAGACATGGAGGTGATGACAATCAGCAGCATGCCGACAGTCACTGCGGAGAAGCTACTGCTGTTCATCTTGCTTATGCCACCTACGTATCTGATTGGGGCCGGGGCATCTATGGAGGTGTCTCTCAAGATTTAGTTAGATGTGATTCTGATCTTAGTTTAGTTAGAATTAGTTGGAAGTGGAGTAGTAGTACGTGATTGGCAAGTAATGCTGCCTTTTGGTTGCAATGCCAATGTAGTGGCATCTGCAGCAATGATGATGAATGCCAAGTTTCCATACAGTTTTTTGTTTGAATATCAATATGCACCACTAAACGGAGGCTAGCTGTCAGGACCCCGATCCTAAGTCACACCGATCTAGCATGTAACACATCATATCACTTTGTGGGCTCACGCACAGTATCCCCACGGATGCCACCTTACCTGGCCCGGGACCGTTTGCGCCTTTTAGCTCACGTATATGATAGTGTCGCTAGCATCCATATGACAGAGAACCCGGGCCGACATGACTAGTCGTAAACCCAAGGTGGCACTGCTAACTTACAGGGACAGACATACATGACCCAGCAATGCACGTGTCGGTCATCAACGTATGAACCCATGTCGTAGCAAGCTACAAGGACCTAAAGGAACAACGCGTGACATTTCCCCGAAGGGGCAGACACATGAGTAAAGAAGGACACATACCGATCATCCCATGTGTTCCAGAGTAGTAGCAAGCTACCATGGCTCAGTGGAAATACTAGGAGACATTTCCCCATAAGAGAGGCTACCAAGAATAAACAACTAGATTGTCGAATCACACACATACCAAGCATTTCAAAATCATACATATAATATGCTCGATATGTGCAAATACAACATGACATCACAACAAAATTCTACGACTCAAAGAATTTATTCAGAACGCTCCGAAGAGTCATACGTAGTAAGAATTACAATCATGGGTCACATGACCCAACATACAAAGCATACAAGCAATGGAAGCATAACATGTCTGAGTACAGACATCTACAAATGAAAAAGGCTGAGAAGCCTGACTATCTACAAGACCCTCCCAAGGGTACAAGATCGTAGCTGAGGTAACAAGCTAAACGTGAAGTCTACGCGAAACTACTAGTGAGACTGAAGTCTCTCTGCAAAAACATAAATTAAGCAAACGTGAGTACAAATGTACCCAGCAAGACTTACATCAGAACTAGCTACATATGCATAGTATCAACAAAGGGGTGATGGAGTTTAACTGCAGCAAGTCAGCTTTGACTCTGTGGCTATCCTGTACTATGACTGCTGGTAACTCTTTTGAGATGGCGCATACAAGTCTACATATTCACCATATCATTACACCATTATGGATCCGCTCCCGTCTCCCTATGATAAGGCCATCCATAGCACTCATGCTTATTTTGTGTATTTTAGAGTATCCACTTTCACTTGTCTATGAACTGCACAAGCAACCCAGTAGTCCTTTACCGCGGACGCGGCTATTCGAATAGATCATGTTGATCTTGACTCAAAGGAACCCTTCCTCGTCCCATCAGCAACGTTCCCTCTTGGAACATGTATCTACATCTAGTCCGGACACTGTGCCGTGTCATGTGTCACCCGGACACACGCGTCATGCATCACCTACCCGCACACCTGACCGCAAATGTTCGTGTAACCGCAAGGTAGGCTCTGATAAGCACGGAACTCAATTCCTTTGAGCCGTATCACGAGACAATCCACCATGTTCTCCAACACTGCCTCTCATCACCAACTTGACCAAAACGGGTCAAGACACTTAAGTCTCAACATTAGGACATGATCATTTCAATTCATCGCCCAGATGGATCACACCCGACACAACCCTAAGCATAGCAGACATAACAAGTGAGCATAAATGAGTAGGAACATCATGGCCCAAACAACTCCTACTCATGCTAGTGGGTTTCAACTATTTACTGTTGCAAAGATAGGTCATGCAGAGGAAAAGGGGTTCAACTACCGCAACATGTAACAGTTGAATCGTTGTTGTCCTAATGCAGTAAAAGAGAGCAGGAGCGAGAGAGTAGGATTGTATTGGAATGTTCAAAGGGAGTTTGCTTGCCTGGCACTTATGAAGATAGCATTGTGTCTTCATCAGTGTCATCGATCACATCGTCGGAACAATGTCTACTGAGAGGTGACAAACACGACAAACAAGAGGGAACACAATCAATTCAGTGCAACAATATGATGCATGATCATGACATGGCAATATGCTCTTGTTGTGCTAATGCAACTAGCAACCAGATTAAATGAAGTTGGTTTGAACCAAAGGTTTAAATTCAAACTCCACATGGGGTTATTTAAATGTCATTTATTTGTTTTGACCTAAACAGTAGCAAAAAGTTGTTCTAAAATGCATGGAAATGGTACAGATGGAAAGATTGGATTTTTCTCATTGTTTTTCATATATAAATTATTTCATTTGTAGTTACCGATTATTTTCTATGATTTTTAGAAGTTTAGCTATTTTCTGAAATTTCCTGGTTTATTTTTATTCCAAAAAATGATTAATGGCGTCAGCATGACAGCATCATGATGTCAACAGGTCAACCAGGGCTGACCACGGTCAAACCTGACCAGTGGTGCCCACTGGTCAGTGACTCAACTAATTAACAGGGTAAATTAGTGTTAAGTTAATACTGACTAAACTGCTAGTGGGGCGTGGGCCCACTTGTCAGTGAGTCACTGGGTTATTTAGGTTTAATTAAAAGCTTAACCAAAATTAGCAGGGCCGGGGCCCACCTATCAGTGACCCATGGACGTCATTAAACTAACCTAAACGGGGTTAGGCCGGTCTTTAGCTGCCGACTATGACTCGAGGCGGTGGAGGACATCGGAAAGGTTGCTCTGGCGACCATTTGGACGATGGTTTGATGCTAAGCGTAGCTGGGGCTCACGCGCATCTGGTAGTGCAAGCGGGAGGAGATGGGGTGGCCGGGGCTCACCGGAATGGAGCTCGCGGCGGTGGCCGGAGCTCGGACCTTGGTGAAAACGGTCGAACTTCTTCATGATCCAACCGATCCAAGTACCAAACGTGTGACACCTCCGTGTCCAGCACACGTTCAACATGATGATGTCCCTCGAACTGTTGATCCAGCAGACGGTCGAGGGAGAGTTTTGTCAGCACGACGGTGTGATGACGGTGTTGGTGATGTGATCCGCGCAGGGCTTCGCCTAAGCACTATGATGATACTATCAGAGTACTAAACGGTGGAGGGGGCCCCGCACACGGCTAAGAGATTGTATGTTGTGCTTTGGGGTGCCCCCTGGACACGTATATAAAGGAGGAAGGGAGAGAGGCCGGCGGCCAGGAGGGGCGCGCCAAGGGGGGAGTCCTACTTGGACTCCTAGTCCAAGTAGGATTCGCCCCCGCCTTTTCCTTTCTTCTACCGGAGGGAAAGGAAGGAGGGGAGAAGGAGAAGGAAGGAGGGGGCCACGCCCCACCCCTTGTGCACCATAAATATTACAATTTTATCACCATCTCTTCGCCGAACTAGTGCACCTATTCAATTTTCCATTGTATTGAGTGTGTTGGGGACACAAGAGATTTCTTGTATTTGGTTGCAAGGTTGTTTGAGAGAGACCATCTTCATCCTACACTTCTCATAGATTGTTAAACCTTAGGTCATACACTTGAGGGAAAATTGCTATTGTCCTACAAAACTCTGCGCTTGGAGGCCCAACACGTGTCTACAAGAATAAAGTTGCGTAGTAGACATCAAGATCTTTTCGGGCGCCGTTGCCGGGGAGGTGAGTGCATGAAGGTATATCTATAGATCTTGCAATCGAATCTTTTAGTTTCTTGTTTTATCACTAATTTTGTTTAAAAAACGAAAACTACATAAAAAATTGGAATTGAGGTTGCATCATATTATTGATCATCTTTGTAATGTCTTTCTTGAAAATGATGGTTCAGAAAATCATGCTCAATTGTTAGAAGAAGAAGAAGTCAATAAAATGTTTGGCACAAAATATTTGAATGATGAACAAGATTGCAATTTTTTTGGTATGAACTCTTTGAATATCCCTGATGCTAACAATATGCAAAGCCATAAGCTTGGGGATGCTATGTTTGATGAAGATGATATTTTTAGTCCCACAAGTTTTGGTGAGAAAATTTACTATGACGAAAGAATGCCTCCTATTTATGATGATTATAGTGATGACATGTATGCTATAAAGAATAATGATAACCATGAAACTTGTCATCATGATTTTAATTTTCAATCACATGATAGTTATTTTGTTGAATTTGCTCTCACTATTCATGATAAGAAACTTCATTATGTGGAGAGTAATAAAATTTCTATGCTTATGCATCATGAAAAGAGTGCTTTTTGTGATAGCTATATTGTTGAATTCATTCATTATGCTACTGAAAATTATTATGAGAGATGAACATATGCTTCTACATATCTCAGTAATATCAAGTTTCCTCTCTTTATGTCGAAGGTGTTGAAGTTGCACTTGTTTTTCCTTCCTATGCTAGATGATTATTGCTTGTATAAGTTGTTTGCTCACAAAATCCCTATGCATAGGAAGTGGGTTAGACTTAAATGTGCTTGCCATGTGATTCATGATGCTCTTTTTCGTGTTTCAATTCTTATCTTTTATGCGAGCATCATTGAACTCATTATACCTAGCTAAAAGGCATTAAAGAAAACTGCTTGTTGGGAGACAACCCAACTATTTTACCTACTGTTTTTGTGTGTTCACATGATTAGGGGGCTACTGTAGTAATCATGTTTTATTGTCTTTGTTTCAATAAAGTGCCAAGTAAAGCCTTTGCGATCATGGGTGATAGTTGACTTGATCTTGCTGAAAAACAGAAACTTTTGCGCTCATGAAAATAACTATCATTTTTTACAGAAGAGGGATTTTGAGTTGATTCTTTTCGCAGAATATTAATATACAAATTTCTCACGTGATCATATTTTTTCATAATTTTTGGAGTAGCAGCAGTATGGTTTGAGTACAAATTCCTACACATTGTTCCGTTTTTGACAGATTCTGTTTTCAATGCATAGTTTGCTTGTTTCCTTGTTTATATGGCTTATATTGCTCAATATAAATTGTGGAAATGATATGATACAGTAGGCCTTGTGTGGAAACAGTTATGAATCTTATCTTTGACAGTGCCAAAGTGAAATGGTTTGCTCATTATCATACTAACCTATCTCACAAAGTTCCGTTAAGTTTTGTGTGATTGAAGTTTTCAAGTTTTGGGCGAGATGTCGTTATGAGGATAATAAGTAGTGAAAAAACCCTAAGATTTGGGATGCCCAAGGCACCCCAAGTTAATATCCAAGGAAGATCCAAGCAACTAAGCTAGGGGATGCCCCGGAAGGCATCCCCTCTTTCATCTCCAACATTATTGGTAACCTCATTTGGAGCTATGTTTTCATTCGTCACATGATATGTGTTTTGCTTGGAGCGTCAATTTATTTTGTTAGGATTTTCTTGCTGTTATTTAGAATAATTTTTTAAATCTTTCATTTCAATAAAAGTGGCAATGATAGCCTTTGCCATGATTATTTTGCAAGTATACATGTTGCTGTTTCAAAACAGAAAGTTTATCGATGTTGAAAAAATTCCCTTGAAAAGTCAGAATATGATAAATTGTTGAAACTTTTTGCACAATAATATTTGATAAATTTTCTACAGTGTAGTATTTTTATCATAATTGTTGGAGTTAGGGAAGTATGATGAATCTTGCATTTTTTATAGACTGTACTATTTTGGCAAATTGTTGTTATGGTTGCATTGTTTGCATACGTTTGCTTTTTTGATGATTCTAATTGAGGATAGGACTATTAAATATGCAGAGGAATTTAGTATGCAATGTTGAATAATAATTTTATTGATTTTCTACAGTAGAGAATGATAAGGTTTTTGCATTAGTTTATACTAACTTATCTCACGAGTTCTTGTTGAGTTTTGTGTGGATGAAGTTTCTGAGATTTAGGGAAACCGTGATATGAGAGGAATTAAGGAGAAAAAAGCTCAAGATTGGGGATTCCCAAGGCATCCTAAGTTAATATTCAAATAAGTCTCAAGCATCTAAGCTTGGGCATGCCCCGGTAGGCATCCCACCTTTCTTCTTCAACAATTATCGGTTAGTATCGATTGAGCCTAAGTTTTTGCTTCTTCACATGAGTTGTGCTATGCTTGGAATGTCATTTTCTGTTGTTTTTCTTGTTGTTCTAATAAAATACTTAGATCTGAAAGTTTTTAAATAAAATAGAGTCCTCAAATAGTTGCCAGGGAGGCTAAGTAAGCAGCACTCACATCCCGTCAATGAAGCTCTTTTCTATGGAATTTCTGTACAGCTTCACTTATATATTTTTTGAGCACGGTGTGCTTTAGTGTTTTTTAAGAAATTATCTCTTGCTTCACTTAAATTAATTTGAGAGAAAGAAATAATATGCCCATGATCTTCATTTATATCTTTTTGGAGTAGCTTGTCATTTACTCTTGTGCTTCACTTATATCCTATGAGTAAATTGTTGAATAAATTGAATGTCATCATATCATGCCTAGTGGTAGCTTCACATTGGGTTTAGAAAGTGAAATCTTTTGAGGCTTGATAATCACAATATTGGTCATACAAGCAATTCACGAATAATTAGTATAAGGAAGAGAAAGTTCACATGCAAATACACTATCTTGGAAATCTTTTGTGATTGTGAGCCCCCATCAAAATTTTATATGCCAAAATTGTTGACGTTGGACAAGGAAGACAACGTAATGATTTATGTTTGTTCATATTCACATAGAAGTTATATTTTCATAGATCCTTCAACATGTGGTGCTTGCCCCCTATCTTTGCTAGCCAAAAATTCTGCACCAAGTAGATATACTACTTATGCATCCAAAAACCCTTAAACCCAAATCTTGTTTTGAGAGTCCACCATACCTACCTATGGATTGAGCAAGATCCTTCAAGTAAGTTGTCGTCGGTGCACTAAGTGATACGTCCATTTTGCATCATGCTTTTATATCGATATTTATTGCATTATGGACTGTTATTAGATGTTATGTCACAATACTTATGGCTATTCTCTCCTATTTTACAAGGTTTACATGAAGAGGGAGAATGCCGGCAGCTGGGATTCTGGGCTGGAAAAGGAGCAAATATTGAAGACCTATTCTGTGCAACTCCAAAAGTCCTGAAACTCCACAAAAGTCATTTTTGGAATTAATAAAAAATACTGGCGAAGGAATCAGCGTCAGGGGGCCCACACCCTGTTCACGAGGGTGGGGCACGCATCCACCCCCTAGGGCGCGCCCCCTGCCTCGTGGGCCCCCTGACAGGCCTCTGGTGCCCTTCTTCTACTATATGAAGTCTTTTACCCTGGAAAAAATCATAAGCAAGCTTACGGGACGAAACTCCACCGCCACGAGGCGGAACCTTGGCGGAACCAATCTAGGTGTCCGACGGAGTTGTTCTGCCGGGGAAAGTTCCCTCCGGGAGGGGGAAATCATCACCATCGTCATCACTAATGATCCTCTCATCGGGGGGGGGGGGTCAATCTCCATCAACATCTTCACCAGCACCATCTCCTCTCAAACCCTAGTTCATCTCTTGTATCCAATCTTTGTATCAAAACCTCATATTGGTACCTGTGGGTTGCTAGTAGTGTTGATTACTCCTTGTAGTTGATGCTAGTTTGTTTATTTGGTGGGAGATCATATGTTCAGATCCTTAATGCATATCAATACCCCTCTGATTATGAACATGAATATGATTTGTGAGTAGTACGTTTGTTCCTGAGGACATGGGAGAAGTCTTTCTATAAGTAGTCATGTGAATTTGGTATTCGTTTGATATTTTGATAAGATGTATGTTGTCTATCTTCTAGTGGTGTTATGTGAACGTCGACTACATGACACTTCACCATTGTTTGGGCCTAGAGGAAGGCAATGGGAAGTAATAAGTGGATGATGGGTTGCTAAAGTGACAGAAGCTTAAACCCTAGTTTATGTGTTGCTTCGTAAGGGGCTGATTTGGATCCACATGTTTCATGCTATGGTTAGGTTTACCTTAATACTTATTTTGTAGTTGCGGATGCTTGAAATAGGGGTTAATCATAAGTGGGATGCTTGTCCAAGAAAGGGCAGTACCCAAGCACCGGTCCACCCACATATCAAATTATCAAAGTAACGAACGCGAATCATATGAGCGTGATGAAAACTAGCTTGACGATAATTCCCATGTGTCCTCAGGAGCGCTTTTCTCATATAAGAACTTGTCCAGGCTTGTCCTTTGATACAAAAAGGATTGGGCCACCTTGCTGCACCTTTTTTACTTTAATTGCATTCTACCCGTTACAAATTATCTTATCACAAAACTATCTGTTACCTACAATTTTAGTGCTTGCAGAGAATACCTTACTGAAAACCGCTTGTCATTTCCTTCTACTCCTCGTTGGGTTTGACACTCTTACTTATCGAAAGGACTACAATAGATCCCCTACACTTGTGGGTCATCAAGACTCTTTTCTGGCACCATTGTCGGGGATTGAACCGCCTTTGGTAAGTGGAACTTGGTAAGGAAAAATTTATATAGTGTGCTGAAATTTACTATCACTTGTTACTATGGAAACTAATCCTTTGAGGGGCTTGTTCGGGGTATGTTCACCCCGACCAGTAGAGCAAAGAGTTGCTCCTCAACGTACTGAACCTACTGAAAAAGTTTACTTTGAAATTCCTTCAGGTATGGTAGAGAAACTGCTAGCTAATCCTTTTACAGGAGATGGAACATTACATCCCGACTTGCACCTAATCTATGTAGATGAAGTTTGTGGATTATTTAAGCTTGCAGGTATGCCTGAGGATGTTATCAAGAAGAAGGTATTCCATTTATCTTTGAAGGGAGGCGCATTCACATGGTATAGGCTATGTGATGATATGGGATCCTGGAACTATAAATGATTGAAATTGGAATTTCACCAGAAGTTTTATCCTATGCATCTTGTTCATCGTGATCATAATTACATATATAATTTTTGGCCTCGCGAAGGAGAAAGAATCGCTCAAGCTTGGGGGAGGCTTAAGTCAATGTTATATTCATGCCCCAATCATGACACTACTAGGAAAATGCTTATAGGTAGACATTTAGCAGTAGCGTTGGTTAGATACCCATCGCTACTGCTATTTAGCAGTAGCGCCGGCCAGAACAAGCGCTACAAGTGCACGTTAGCAGTAGCGCTGGATTTCACGGCCAGCGCTACTGCTAATGGGCCACGCTCTCGGGCCCTCATTGCAGCTTTAGCTATAGCGCTAGGCAGCCTCCCCCGCGCTGCCGCTAAGCCCACCTCTCTGCTTCCTCCCACGCCGGCCCGCGCACCACCCCTTCCCTCACTCACACTCACACGCTCACACCAGATCGAATCCCTCATTCGTCCCCCAATCCGGCCGCCACCCCCGTGTCCTACTCCAGCCGCCCTCTCCCGC
>NC_041389.1:710992183-711005223 GCF_002162155.2 Triticum dicoccoides | reverse complement strand
CCCCCCACACCGGCCATCCTCCCCTACCGGTCGCCCCCCCGCGCTGGCCCTCCTCCACCGAGAGGTACTCCTCCCTCACTCCCTAGTTATAGTTATTAGAGAGTAGTTAATTTTTAGGTGTTTTAGTTAAATTTGTAGGTGTTTTAGTTAAATAATGTAGGTGTTTTAGTTGAAATTTTAGGTGTTTTAGTTAAATTTGTAGGTGTTTTAGTTAAAAAGGTAGGTTCTTAGAACAATGTAGGTGTTCTTAGAATGATGTTGAATTCGTTTTAAGTGTATTTAAAAGAGTTTTAGGTGTTTTAGTTGTTTTAGGTGTAGTTAACAAAATTTTAGGTGGTTTAGTTGTTTTAGGTGTGGTTAATAGAATTTTACGTGTTTTAGTTGTTTTACGTGTAGTTAATAGAATTCTAGGTATTTTTTAGTTAAAGCAATTGTTGTTACTTTTTTAGTTAAAGCAATTTTTCCTGTTATATGCAAATTTGCAGTGGACATGTCATATTTTGAACATGTCACATTTTGGACATGTCATATTTTTCTGAGTAGCCTATGTTTTGCCAGAAATGTCGATTCGTTTACGTTCTGGCAAATTTCAGGCGCTTGATTGGTCCTGTTTTTAGCAAAGGTCATGTCAAATTTTGCTAAGTGTTTATTAATTTTGTTTTCATAATTAAGCATTTTGTTCTCGACGTCGACGATGCCTATCACGCATCCTCGTCGTCGACTCAGCGGAGGAATCCTGCTTGAGCCGAGGGGCCATGTCCGGGACTGGGCTCCGCCGGGCTGGTACTGGGTTGTGCTACCTTCTGGTGAGCGCAGCTTAGTGAGGAGCCAGCCCGTCGTCGACCCGGAGCTTCTTTGGTGGCGGTCACGTGGGCTTGCATCGGTGGAGAGGCTTCAGTCCCCCGCGCAGGTGGTACAACACCGTGTCATGGAGGAGAACGCGCACGTCCAACACTACTTGATTGCGTTGGCGAACGGCCGGTTCTCCAATACCTGGCAGATTCTTTGGGGATCTCACCGGAGCTATGATCCGGTGATGGTTCCTTCTCTTTGGGTGTGCACCGCGGCCCACTGAACCTAGAGGATCTATCATTCGAGATGTATTAGTGATATTATATGATGATCTTTGCTACAACTAATATATATGTATTCGATGATGAATTATTAATTACCTATTAGTTATTTGCTTACTGAATGCAAAAGATGAGCGCGGTTTGTGCTACAAACTACTACATATGTATTCATGATGAATTATTAATTACCTATTAGGAAATGTCTGACGACGAAAGGGAATTCGCTATGTGCGATTACTGCGAAGATGAGCGCGGCCTGTGCGACAGGCCTCACCTGGTAGAAGGTCAGCTTCAGCATCAAGCTCCAAGAGACCTTCGATGTTGATACGGTACGCAATGATGACAAGTGTTTTTTGTTATTTTTGCATGACTTCTCTGCTTCTTCAATGTCTAATTTCCGTCTTTTACAATTCAACTAGCTTATCCCATGCCATGCAAGACGCTATGTCTTGGAGAAGATGGGTTTTGAAGATCATGAAAGCACGGAGACAAAGATAATTCAACTAAGGACCCATCATGGTTATGATTTTGCTGTAAAACTATACAATTCTATGAACTCATCCAATTTTGGTTGCCCGAATTGGGAAGCCCTTTCCAAGGCGTATGATTTTCATGAGGGTATGCTTCTCACCTTCGATCTTGGTGATCTTGACATCGACGAAAATGATATGACCATTTGGGTCCTTGTTGACACGCTTCCAGTTCTACCGATGTGTGAGTTTCTGAAACATATTTACTAAGTAATTTATATTGTTTATTTCAAAATATTTGACAGCTTATTTCCATTGACAGCTTATTTTCATTCTTCAAAAAATGTACGGAAGATGGTAGACATAACCTACTACTACAATGATGAAGCACAATTAACTTATAAGGAAAAGATGGTCTTATCACTTTTTTTTCTGATCTTGAGAATTACACTAGCTATTATCGAATTCCTCAAAATTATGGTCAATATGTGTCACTAGTGCATGCGGTGTGCTACGGTAACATCAATGGAGATAGCATGGTAAGATTTTCTACTATTACGACATCCGTGCATCTTTTGCATAAATTTTTCTAAAACTAAACTACATTGCTAACTACAAAGTTATTACTATGTTTTTGAACAGAAAATCCCGATGGATTGTGTGCCTCATCTGATATTGCCAAGAGGCCGCGTTGATGTTATGAGCTTACGGCCACCACGGCCAGGTCAGCCACAGTATCCACATCACTCCTGTCCATACCGGATTTCTAAAAGCGAGGAAGCCATGATAATAAATGATTGGAAAAAATGTTTCAACCATCGTAGAGAGCTACTTGGAAGCAACATTGTGCGTAGGCCAAGACTTGGAGACAAGATGATCCCTGTTCTTCATTATGGAGAGTTCAGTTTTCTTAATGAAGAGTCAATGCCTATCTTGTTTTATGATATTTTACCTAAGAGAGGGTAGAGTAAGTCCTATGAGAGGAGTAGGTCCTAGGTAGAATGTGTTATTATGTGCTATAATGTGTTAGAGTTGATGAGGAGGATGAGGAGTTGTGATTATGACTAGTGACCAACTTGTTATATATATGATGTCTCATTGACGAACATTGTTTGGTGGTGATGACTACTGGTAATGAATATGTTATTTAAACAGACTAGTTCATGATGAGTTGTTATTGTATAAAAGATATATCTGTTTAAACATGTACAATGCCAAAATATAAAAAAATATAAATGTTAGCAGTAGCGCTGGCCTAAAAACGTGCTACTAGTACTTGAACTTACCAGTAGCACTGGTCTAGAAACGCGCTACTGCTACAAAATAGTTGTAGCGCCGTAGCAGTAGAGCTGGCCCCCGCGCTACTGGTAGCACAAAAACAAGCGCTAGTGGTAAGCTTTTCTCTAGTAGTGTGAGCTATCAAGAGAAATGATTATTCAAAAATTTTATGCTCGGCTTTCTCTCAACAATCGCACAATGCTTGATACTTCTTGTGTTGGGTCTTTTATGATGAAAACTATTGAATTCAAGTGGGATTTATTGGAAAGAATTAAACGCAACACTGACGATTGGGATTCCGACGATGGTAAGGAGTCAGGTATCACACCTAAGTTTGATTGTGTTAAATCTTTTATGGATACCGATGCTTTTCGTGGATTTAGTAGTAAATATGGACTCGACTCTGAGATAGTATCTTCTTTCTGTGAATCATTTGCTACTCATGTTGATCTCCCTAAGGAGAAGTGGTTTAAATATAATCCTCCCACTGAAGTAAAAGTAGTTGCACCTATTAAAGTTGAAGAAAATACTATCACTTATAGTGATCCTATTGTCCCTACTACTTATATTGAGAAGCCTCCTTTCCCTATTAGGATAAAAGATCATGCTAAAACTTCAACTGTGGTTCGTAAGAGTAATACTAAAACACCTACACCACCTGAGAAAATTAAAGTTGAACCTAATATTGCTGTGGTTAAAAATCTCTTGGCTGATAATATTGATGGGCATGTTATTTATTTCTGTGATGAAGCTGCTAGAATTGCTAGACCTGATGCTAAGAAACATAGACCTGTTGTAGGCATGCCTGTTATTTCTAATAAAATAGGAGATCATTGTTATCATGGCTTATGTGATATGGGTGCTAGTGCTAGTGCAATACCTATTTCCTTATATCAAGAAATTATGCATGTTATTGCACCTGCTGAGATAGAAGATATTGATGTTACAATTAAGCTTGTCAATAGAGATACTATTTCACCAATTGGGATTGTTAGAGATGTTGAAGTCTTGTGTGGGAAAGTTAAATATCCTGCTGATTTTCTTATTCTTGGTTCCCCACAAGATGACTTTTGTCCCATCGTATTTGGTAGACCATTCTTGAATATTGTTAATGCTAGAATTGATTGCAAAAAAGATGTTGTCACGATTTGCTTGGATGATATGAATCATGAGTTTATTTTTGCTAAATTTCATAGACAATCCCATGATAAAGAACTGTCTAGTAAGGATGAAATTATTGGTCTTTCTTCTATTGTTGTGCCTCCTACTGATCCTTTAGAACAATATTTGCTAGACCATGAAAATGATATGTTCATGAATGAAAGAAGGGAAATAGATGAAGTATTCTTTAAACAGGGTCCTATTTTGAAACACAACTTACCTGTTGAAATCCTAGGGGATCTTCCACCACCTAAGGGTGATCCCGTGTTTGAGCTTAAAGCATTACCTGATACTCTTAAATATGCTTATCTTGACTAAAAGAAGATATATCCTGTTATTATTAGTGCTAACCTTTCAGAGCCGGAAGAGGAAAGATTATTGAAAACTCTGAAGAAGCACAGTGATGCTATCGGATATACTCTTGATGATCTTAAGGGCATTAGTCCCACTCTATGTCAACACAAAATAAAATTGGAGAAAGACGCCAAACCAGTTATTGATCAGCAACGACGGCTAAACCCTAAGATGAAGGAAGTGGTAAGAAAGGAAATACTAAAACTCCTTGAGGCAGGTATAATTTATCCTGTTGCTGATAGTCAGTGGGTAAGTCCTGTCCATTGTGTCCCTAAGAAGGGAGCTATTACTGTTGTTCCTATTGATAAAGATGAATTGATCCCACAAAGAATTATTACAGGTTATAGGATGGTAATTGATTTCCGCAAATTAAATAAATCTACTAAAAAGGATCATTACCGTTTACCTTTTATTGATCAAATGCTAAAAAGACTATCCAAACATACACATTTTTGCTTTCTAGATGGTTACTCTGGTTTCTCTCAAATACCTGTGTCAGCAGATGATCAAGAAAAGACCACTTTTACTTGCCCTTTCGGTACTTTTGCTTATAGACTTATCCCTTTTGGTTTATGTAATGCACCTGCTACTTTTCAAAGATGCATGATGGCTATATTCTCTGACTTTTGTGAAAATATTTGTGAGGTATTCATGGATGATTTCTCCGTTTATGGATCCTCTTTTGATGATTGCTTGAGCAACCTTGAACGAGTTTTGCAGAGATGCAAAGATACTAGTCTTGTTTTGAACTGGGAGAAGTGCCACTTTATTGTTAATGAAGGCATTGTCTTGGGGCATAAAATTTCTGAAAGAGGTATTGAAGTTGATAAAGCTAAAGTTGATGCTATTGAAAAGATGTCGTGTCCCAAGGACATCAAAGGTATAAGAAGTTTCCTTGGTCATGCCAGTTTTTATAGGAGGTTCATTAAGGACTTGTCTAAAATATCTAGGCCTCTGACTAATCTATTACAAAAAGATATTCCTTTTGTCTTCCATGATGATTGTGTAGAAGCGTTTGAAATACTTAAGAAAGCTTTGATTTCTGCACCTATTGTTCAACCACCTGATTGTAATTTACCCTTTGAAATTATGTGTGATGCTAGTGATTATGCTGTAGGTGATGTTTTAGGACACGGAGTTGATAAGAAGCTAAATGTTATTCAATATGCTAGTAAAACTCTAGACAGTGCCCAGAGGAATTATGGTACCACTGAAAAGGAATTTTTAGCAGTTGCATTTGCTTGTGGTAAGTTTAGACCTTATATTGTTGATTGTAAAGTAACTATTCACACTGATCATGCTGCTATTAAATATCTTATGGAAAAGAAAGTTGCTAAACCTAGACTTATTAGGTGGGTTCTCTTTCTACAAGAATTTGATTTACATATTATTGATAGAAAGGGAGCTGAGAACCCCGTTGCACACAAATTGTCTAGGTTAGAGAATATTCTTGATGACCCACTACCAATTAATGATAGCTTTCCTGATGAACAATTAGCTATAATAAATGCTTCTCGTACTGCTCCATGGTATGCTGATTATCCTAATTACATTTTTGCTAAATTCATACCACCTAGTTTTACATACCAGCAAAAGAAAAAGTTTTTTTATGATTTAAGACATTACTTATGGGATGACCCACACCTTTACAAAGAAGGAGTAGATGGTGTCATTACACGTTGTGTACCTGAGCATGAATAGGAACAGATCCTACGCAAGTGTCACTCCGAGGCATATGGAGGACACCACGCTGGAGATAGAACTGCACATAAGGTATTGCAATCTGGTTTTCATTGGCCTACTCTCTTCAAAGATGCCCGTAAGTTTGTCTTGTCTTGTGATGAATGTCTAAGAATTGGTAATATTAGTAGATATCAAGAAATGGCTATGAACTATTCTTTTGTTATTGAACCATTTAATGTTTGGGGCTTTGATTATATGGGACCTTTTCCTGCCTCTAATGGGTATACACATATTTTAGTTGCTGTTGATTACGTTACTATATGGGTAGAAGCTATTCCAACTAGTAGTGCTGATCATAACACCTCTATTAAGATGCTTAAAGAAGTTATTTTTCCGAAGTTTGGAGTCCCCATATACTTAATGACTGATGGTGGTTCACATTTTATTCATGGTTCCTTTCGTAAAATGCTTGCTAAATATGATGTTAATCATAGAATTGCATCTCCATATCACCCACAGTCTAACGGTCAAGTAGAATTGAGTAACAGAGAACTAAAATTAATTTTACAAAAGACTATTAATATATCTAGAAAGAATTGGTCCAAGAAACTTAATGATGCATTATGGGCTTATAGAACTGCATATAAAAATCCTATGGGTATGTTTCCATATAAAATGGTTTATGGAAAAGCTTGCCACTTACCTCTTGAACTAGAACATAAGGCATATTGGGTATTAAAGAGCTCAATTATGATTTCAAACTTGCCGGTGAGAAGAGGTTATTTGACATAAGCTCACTTGATGAATGGATAACCCAAGCTTATGAAAATGCCAAATTATTTAAGGAAAAAGTTAAAAGATGGCATGACAAAAAGATACAAAAGCGTGAGTTTAATGTAGGTGACTATGTGTTGCTTTTAAACTCTCGTTTAAGATTTTTTGCAGGAAAACTTCTTTCTAAAAGGGAAGGCTCTTACGTTATCGAGGAAGTCTATCGTTTCGGTGCCATAAAAATCAACAACTTCGAGGGCACAAATCCGAAGGTGGTGAACGGTCAAAAAATTAAACATTATATCTCAGGTAACTCAATAAATGTTGAAACTAACGTTATTGAAACCGTAACTCCGGAGGAATACATAAGGGACACTCTCCAAAACGTTCCAGACTCCGAAAAGGAATAGGTACGTGGTACGGTAAGTAAACCGACTCCAAATCAATTTTTACAGCAGTATTTCTCCATTTTGGAATATCTATTACATATACAAAGTGCTTCACGGGTTAATCAGAAAAAAGATAAATAAGCTAGAAATTACCACAATAGTTAGAAACATCTGGTCGTTGATTCGGTGGACCCATAACTTAAAATACATAATTAACGGATTAGATCTGAGTGCAATCCATCTCAAAAAAAACTGTCACTATCTTTCACTACTAGAAAAAGGCCTGCTAGTGGCGCACCTGTTTTGCCTACTAATGGCGCACTACAGGTGCGCCACCAGCACCACGCCATTAGAATTTTTCAGTAATGGCGCACCACAGGTGCGCCATTAGTATATCAGATACTAATGGCGCACCAGGCAGTGCGCCATTAGTATAGCCCATGGTGCGCCATTACTATCTGACTTAATATGGCGCACCACATAGAAGTGCGCCATTATTAACAAAAAAATTCAAATATTTTTTTCCAATTTTTTCTTAATCTCAGGTCACTATGGCTTAATCTCGGGTCAATATGCTTAATCTCAAGTCAAATCGCACTAACTGGTCAAACTTAGCACCACCTCACTTAACAGGCACTTGTTGATATATCTATCATATCAATCCTATTAAACCTTGTTGATGTCTTGGACTTCATTCATGTTCATGATTATGATGAAATTTTGAAAAATATTTCAAACTTCCTGGTCATATTATGTATCATTTTTAAAAAAAAATCAAAAAAAAATTCAAAACCAAATTTTGTTTCTGTTGCCAGTGGCGCACCTAACAAACGGTGCGCCACTAGTAAGTTTGAAATTTTTTGAATTTTTTTGCCTCTAGATCTTGAAAGCCCCGTAACTTTTTTTCTGTTAGGTTTTTGAGGATTTTAAAAATGTTTAACGGGGTTCGCCCCATTAAATTGGGAGGTAACTTTTCGAGTAGATAATTTTTCATATAAAAAACTTTTTACTCCGAGTTCGTATGCAAAAGTTATGCCCATTTTACAAATTCCAGAGAGATTTTGCAAATAAAGTCGAAATTCATATTTGTAAATTTTCCCAACAACTAGACCACATATCACATGTGAAACTTATTTTCTTTTATTTTTTTGACATTTCCATCATTTTTTTATTTTTTTTAAAACTGAAAAGGCGGTCCACGGGAGGAGGGGGGTGGATTCGGTGGAATTTTTGGGCCAAGTTAGTAATGGCGCACCATGGGAGTGGTGCGCCATTACTAGTTCAACTAGTAATGGCGCACCACACACACGGTGCGCCATTACTAGTTTTGAATAAATAATTTAAAAAATTACTAGTGGCGCATCGTGGATATGGTGCGCCATTACTAGTTTTGAAAATTTTTTTGAAAAAAAAACTGAAAAAGAATTACTAGTGGCGCACCGTGGATGTGGTGCGCCATTACTAGTTTAACTAGTAATGGCACACTATCCCCTGGTGCGCCATTACTAGTTTTGAAAAAAAAATTGTTATTAGTGGCGCACCGTGGATATGATGCGCCATTAGTATTTGGACACTAATGGCGCACCAACACATGGTGCACCATTAGTATATAGTAGTGGCGCACCACATGTCTGATGCGTCATTAGTGTCCATATCATCTATAGCCCTTTTCCTAATAGTGTTTAGATGTACGTATCTCAAAACCTCCATCTCAAAAAAGAAAAAGGAAAATTGCAGCTATCTTTAACATGTACATACGTTCCATCTAGAAAGGAAAAAACGGCAGCTATTCATAGCATGTACGTACGTAATTAATCGATTATTATAGATCTATAAGAGCGCTCTATTTCAAAAGGAAAAAAAAACTACAGCTATCCGTAGCTTGTACGTACAAAATTAATCTTTTTTTTTGAACATACGTACAAAATTAATCGATTATTATAGATCTCTAAGAGCGCTCTATCTCAGAAAGAAAAAAAAAAACTGCAGCTAACCGTAGCTTGTACATACGGCTCAATCCTAAAATAAAGATTACGTGCTACATAAAAAGTGTTTGACGGGTTAATCACAAAAGGATAGATAAACTAAAAATTTCCATAATTATCAGAAATATATGGTCATTGATTTGATCAAACTATAACTTAAAAACCTAATTAATGTATTAGATCTAAGAGCGCTCCATCTAAAAAAAACTGCAGCTATCTTTAGAACGGACGTACGTTCCATCTCAAGATGAAAAAACTGTAGCTATCCAAAACATTCTCAAGAGTCACAATAAAGGGATGAACTAAGGGTAATAGTATATAAATAAATATCTAAAGGCATGGTAAATACACTTTTAGTATAATTCTTCAACATGTTGACTTACTTTTTGGTAGACGAGAATCAGTACATGGAAAAATTATATACAACAAACTATCTTCAAACTAATAACTAATATACAGGATGTATATGGTCTACTGATATGCCGAAGTAATGGAAGCGTGCAGCAACATTTGATGGAAACAACTCATTCATACCTAACATTGATGCTCAATATTATTTGAGAGGCTCGCTACATAGTTGAGATCTTGAATATGAATAGGGGTAAGGGGGAAACTGCCAATATCGATAGCAGGCACAAATAAAGTGTATAGGCAATTTATATATTCACTACCTTAATTACATCAGTTCAACAATACAAACACAGGAAAATGATAAGAAGGGGGGAGTATGACATGAACAGGAAAGGGAAAAAAGTTGGACCTACGGACGTTAGATGGCAACCGCTACCGAGGATGAAGATGACGTGTTAGCCGGCCTTGATTTTCACTAATGTGGATGTGTCTTGTGGAGAATGAACTTAGTTCGGATGGCTACGGGAGATGAGATCCATGCCGACAAGGGCATATCGGATCAGCAACAACACCGACATTGCACCTTGCGTAGCTGGACATCAGTCGATGACATTAAACTGGGAGTCAATGGATAAATGGAGGGTGTCTTTGCTCTTTGATTAGTTGGACATCAGCCACGAGCAGCAACCCAGGAGCCAATAGATAAAGGAAGGAAAGGAGAAATGGGACAAAGAGGATCTGGCAAGACCAGCCTCTGTGTGAAGGTCTGTACTCTGGACTGTGAGAGATGCCAGAACATTGTGTGCATCTACGTGAGCCTATTGGCCTAAAAGCCCAACTAATCATTCAAGTACGAAAAAAATAATTTTACTACAAACAACACAAATAATCAGCTATATATTATTCAAAAAAAATCAGCTATGAATTATGAAAAAAGACACCTCTGATTGATGTACATCATCTAGGGAAAAATTATAGACCATATACGTATTTTGAGCGTAAATTATGTAACTTTGGTGATGCAATTTTTTAAATAAATCCATGCTAACATATGCTCCATGGGATTATGAAAAAAAAGATATAATCATTACAAAATCACTCATATTTACTCAAATTTGGTGCATATGATACAATAAAACATCTAAACAGGATTGTCTAGCTAGCCACAAATAATGTACACATCAATACAGCCATACTAGGCAAACATGTAGATTTGAGCACGACGCACTAAAAAATTTCAAAAACAGGGTCACTCTTATATCCTTAAAATCACCACCTAATAACCATCCCAAACAACTGGTAAGTATGAATTTATTTTAACCAAACTATATTCAATACTAGCCCGCGCGAGCGGGCCACTTTGCAAGTTTAAGAAAATAGGAAAAATAAGAAGTAGTCCGGGAAGGACACGAGGCGTCCACGAGGGTGGAGGCGCGCCCTACCCTACTGGGCGCGCCCCTGCCTCGTGGGCACCTCGTATGCTCTCCGGACTCCGTTTTCTTGCACGATACTTCTTTTGGTCGGTAAATATTCATTATATAATCTCCCGGAGGTTTTGACCTCTGTATCACGCAAATATCCTATGTCTTTGTTCTGAGCTGTTTTTCTGACAGATCTGAATCACCATGACGTCTTCAAGCGCCCTCAAGGACCAGTTTTTTGAGAAGGTCATCAATCCCTACCTCGCAGAGGTGCTGCAACACCCTCAAACCATTGAGATGCGTGAGGGGTGCTGCACATCCGCGATGTTGAGGGACCAAGGAGGACCGGAAGCGTGGAGACAAGGCTTGAAGCAATGGAACAACAAGTTTTCAAGTGCCAAGAGATGGTGGAACGCGGACTCAACGCAAACCAGATGATGATAGCGGAGTTCACCAACAAACACAAGCAGGATGCCAAGGACATTGGGGAGACCATCTTCAAGCTTCATGAGAAAATTGAGCACCTCCAAGTCCAGATCTATGACCTGCAAAACCAAAATTGTGAGTATGAATATAGATTCAAGAGGATGAGTTTGGCTGCAGATTTGAGGATCCCGGAGACTCGATCATCTTTCTATGATGGGGATCCTATGCCTGGAACACGGAGGACAAGCCTACATCATCAACAACACTACCTTCTTCACCAGCAAAGGAGACATAATCACATGGGTATGGGCACTCCCCTTGGCAACTGCCAAGTTTGGGGGAGGTGCCCCGCTATCGTATCACCATCACACTCCTATCTTTATAGTTTTTCTTAGTTTGATCCTTTTGGTCTAGTAGAATAAAGTTTTGGTATGGATTAGTTTTGAGTTTTGCTTTGTGACCCCTCTATGTAATCGAGTCCGTGAGCTATTTATAATAAAGATTAGTGTTGAGTCAAGGGCTTTGCTATCTTGCTATGATCTTGAGAAAATAGAAAGAACAAAAGGAAATAAAAGAGACCATGTTGATCTTATGTATAGTGATCATGACTTCACACATAAAGGGTATGAGGCAAAAAAGTTGTTGAGAGTTGGCAAACATAGTTTTGGTCATCATTGCAATTAATAGGAAGTAATAAAGAAAGAGAGGTTCTCACATGCAAATATACTATCTTGGACATCTTTTATGATTGTGAGAACTCATTAAAGTATGACATGCTAAAAGAGTTGATGTTGGACATGGAAGACAACGTAATGGGTTATGCTTTCTCACATCTTAGTTAAAATATATTGTCATGAATCGTCCAACATGTTGAGCTTGCCTTTCCCTCTCATGCTAGCCAAATTCATTGCATCAAGCAAAAAGATTACTTGTGCTTCCAAAACACCCTTAAACCAGTTTTGCCATGAGAGTCCACCATATCTATCTATGGATTGAGTAAGATCCTTCAAGTAAGTTGTCATGTTCCATGGAATAAAAATTTCTCTCTAAATATGTATGACTTATTAATGTGGAGAAAATAAGCTTTATACAATCTTGTGATATGGAAGTAATAAAAGTGACGGACTGCATAATAAAGGTTCCTATCACAAGTGGCAATATAAAGTGACGTTCTTTTCATTAAGATTCCGTAAAAGCACATGACAACCTCTGCTTCCCTCTTTGAAGGGTCTATCTTTTACTTTATGTTTTATATCTTATGCAAGAGTCAAGGTGATCTTCACCTTTCCTTTTTACATTTTATCCTTTGGAAAGCACCTCATGTTGGAAAGATCCTGATATATATATCCAATTGGATGTAAGTTAGCATGAACTATTATTGTTGACATTACCCTTGAGGTAAAATGTTGGGACGCAACGCTATAAGCCCCTATCTTTCTGTGTGTCCGATTAAAACTCCATAACCATAAGTATTGCGTGAGTGTCAGCAATTGTGAAAGACTAAATGATAGTTGAGTATGTGTACTTGCTGAAAAGCTCTTATGTTGACTCTTTCCTATGTTATGATAAATTGCAATTGCTTCAATGACTGAGATTATAGTTTGTTAGTTCTCAATGAAGTTTCTGAACCATAGTTGACATTGTGAAATAGATTGTTACTTCAGCATAAGAAATCATA
>NC_041389.1:710868867-710991849 GCF_002162155.2 Triticum dicoccoides | reverse complement strand
CTATTATAAGAATAATCATGATGCCCTCATGTCCATATTATTTTTTATCGACACCTCTATCTCTAAACATGTGGACATATGTTTTGATATCGGCTTCCGCTTGAGGACAAGCGAGGTCCATGCTTGGGGGAGTTGATACGTCCATTTTGCATCATGTTTTTATATCGATATTTATTACATTATGAACTGTTATTACACGTTATGTCACAATACTTATGACTATTCTCTCTTATTTTACAAAGTTTACATGAAGAGGGAGAATGCCGGCAGCTGGGATTCTGGGCTGGAAAAGGAGAAAATATTGAAGACCTATTCTGCGCAGCTCCAAAAGTCCTGAAACTCCACGAAAGTCATTTTTGGAATTAATAAAAAATACTGGCGAAGGAATCAGCGTCAGGGGGCCCACACCCTGTTCACGAGGGTGGGCGCGCGCCCCCTGCCTCGTGGGCCCCCTCACAGGCCTCCAGTGACCATCTTCTACTATATGAAGTCTTTTACCCTGGAAAAAAATCATAAGCAAGCTTACGGGACGAAACTCAGCTGCCACGAGGCGGAACCTTGGCAGAACCAATCTAGGGCTCCGGCGGAGCTGTTCTGCCGGGGAAACTTCCCTCCGGGAGGGGGAAATCATCACTATTGTCATCACCAACGATCCTCTCATTGGGAGGGGGTCAATCTCCATCAACATCTTCACCAACACCATCTCCTCTCAAACCCTAGTTCATCTCTTGTATCCAATCTTTGTATCAAAACCTCAGATTGGTACCTGTGCGTTGCTAGTAGTGTTGATTACTCCTTGTAGTTGATGCTAGTTGGTTTATTTGGTGCAAAATCATATGTTCAGTTCCTTAATGCATATCAATACCCCTCTGATTATGAACATGAATATGATTTGTGAGTACTATGTTTGTTCCTGAGGACATGGGAGAAGTCTTGGTATAAGTAGTCATGTGAATTTGGTATTCGTTCAATATTTTGATAAGTTGTATGTTGTCTATCCTCTAGTGCTGTTATGTGAACTTCGACTACATGACACTTCACCATTGTTTGGGTCTAGAGGAAGGCATTGGGAAGTAATAAGTAGATGATGGGTTGCTAGAGTGACAGAAGCTTAAACCCTAGTTTATGCGTTGCTTCGTAAGGGGCTGATTTGGATCCACATGTTTCATGCTATGGTTAGGTTTACCTTAATACTTCTTTTGTAGTTGCGGAAGATTGCAATAGGGGTTAATCATAAGTGGGATGCTTGTCCAAGAAAGGGCAGTACCCAAGCACCATTCCACGCATATATCAAATTATCAAAGTAACGAACGAGAATCATATGAGCGTGATGAAAACTAGCTTGACGATAATTCCCATGTGTCCTCGGGAGCGCTTTTCTCATATAAGAACTTGTCCAGTCTTGTCCCTTGCTACAAAAAGGATTGGGCCACCTTGCTGCATCTTATTTACTTTAATTGCTTTCTACCCGTTACAAATTATCTTATCACAAAACTATCTGTTATCTACAATTTCAGTGCTTGTAGAGAATACCTTACTGAAAACCGCTTTTCATTTCCTTCTCCTCCTCGTTGGGTTCGACACTCTTACTTATCGAAAGGACTACGATGGATCCCCTACACTTGTGGGTCATCAATAAGGCAATAAAAATTGCTTCTAAAAGTGTTAGATCATTAAGTGTAAGAGAAAATTAAGCGTTGTACGAACTTGTGCCGACAAAGAATAAAAGCAACAGACTGCATAATAAAGGTTTCTATCATAAGAGGCAATATAACATGACGTTCTTTTTACACTAAGGGGTTGAGCATACAAACAAATATGCGCATGGCAACCTCTGCTTCCCTCTGCGAAGGGCCTATCTTTTACTTTTCAGTATTTACTTTTATGCAAAGAGTCAAAGTTTTTCTCTCTATTCCTTTTTATTTTTATCTTTTGGCAAGCATCATGTGGTGAGGAAAGATCTAGGCACATATATCCAGTTGGATATGGGTAGCATGAGTTATTATTGTTGACATCACCCAAAGGTGAATACGTTGGGAGGCGAAGTTATAAGCCCCTCGTTATCTATGTGTCCGGTTGAAACGTTTTGCTCATGTGTATGCGGTGAGTGTTAGCAATCACAGAAGACTATATGATGGTTGAGTATGTGGAGCTCTTACTTAGAATCTGTTGAATATGTTGAATTGCAATTGCTTGGTGACTGAGAACACAGGTTGTTGAGTTTCTAGAGAATTCATTGTTTGACCTTTAACATGTGAATTGGTTGCTACAATAACATGAGAAGTTTTATAAGAAAGAATTGTTGTTATGATGCTAGGAAAAGTGATTGAAATTATCGTTGATCAAACTTATGCACTGTGCTAGCATCACACTTCATAAATTATTTCTTTTATCATTTACCTACTCGAGGACGAGTAGGAATTAAGCTTGGGGATGCTGATACGTCTCCAACATATATATAATTTATGAAGTATTCATGCTGTTATATTATCATTCTTGGATGTTTTACAATCATTTTATAGTCATTTTATATCATTTTTTGGTACTAACCTATTGACATAGTGCCCAGTGCCAGTTGTTGTTTTCTGCATGTTTTTTACATCGCAGGAAATCAATATCAAACGGAGTCCAAACGCAATGAAACTTCTGGAGGATATTTTTGGGCCAGAATACATCTAGTGGGCCAAGGAAGCACCTGGAGGGTGGCTCGAGGGGAGAAACACCCACCAGGGCGCGCCAGGAGGCCCAGGCGTGCCTTGGTGGGTTGTGCCCACCTCGGGCGCCCCCTGAACCGCCTCTTCGCCCTATAAATTCCCAAATATTCTAAAACCCTTCGGGGTAGCCCTAGATCAGAAGTTCCGCCGCCACAAGCCCTCTGTATCCATGAGATCCAATCTAGACCCCGTTCTGGCACCCTGCCGGAGGGGGGAATCATCTCTGGTGGCCATCTTCATCATCTCGGCAGCCACCACGATGAGGAGGGAGTAGTCCACCCTCAAGGCTGAGGGTTTGTACCAGTAGCTATGTGTTTAATCTCTCTCTCATGTTCTTAAGATGTCACGATCTTGATGTATCGCAGGCTTTGTTAATATAGTCGGATCATATGGTGTTTTCCCCTATCTATCCTTTGTGATGAATTGAGTTTTTCCCTTTGAGATTTCATTGTTATCGGATTGAATACTTTTATGGATTTGAGAACACTTGATACATATCTTGCAATTGAATACTCGTTGTGATAATGGGGTTTCGTATTGACTCACTTGATATATGTTTTGGCACTCAACTCGCGGATTTCCAAGGTGACATTGGGTAATCTATGCATAGGGGTTGATGCACGTTCTTGTCTTTGTTTCTCCGGTAGAAATCTTGGGGCACTCTTTAAAGTTCTTTGTGTTGGATTGAATATTATAAATCTGAATTTGCTTGGTGTTATTTTAGTACGAACTCTAGGATAGGTCGAACGGAAAGAATAGCTTTGTGTTATTTTAGTACGAACTCTTGAATAGATCGGACGGAAAAAATAGCTTTGAGGTGGTTTCGTAACCTACAAACAATTCCGTCTTATGTTCTCCGCTAGATAGGAACTTTGGAGTGATTCTTCATCGCACTTTGAGGGATGGTTATACGATCCAACTATGTTAGCATTGTTGAGAGATAGCACTAGTAAAAGTATGTACGCTAGGCCTCATTTTCAAGCATTGCAATACCGTTTCTGTGCCCATTTAATATTTTCTACCTTGCTGTTTTTATTTATTCAAATTATAAAAATATATTTCTACCATCAATATTACACTTTTATCATCATCTCTTCGCCGAACTAGTGCACCTATACAATCTGCCATTGTATTGGGTGTGTTGGGGACACAAGAGATTTCTTGTATTTGGTTGCAGGGTCATTTGAGAAAGACCATCTTCATCCTACACCTCTCACGGGTTGATAAACCTTAGGTCATCGACTTGAGGGAAAATTGCAACTGTTCTACAAAACTCTGCGCTTGGAGCCCAACACGTGTCTACAAGAATAAAGTTGCATAGTAGACATCATGCAGCCGCGTGGAGAGAAGTGGGCTTGACCCACGTCCGAGTCCGTGACAACCCACGATTAGATGTCTCAGATCGTGGCCCAGCTGTTAGAAACTCTTTGTTATTGACCGCAAAAATAAGCGCATAGGTGTGAGCTCGGCTCAACTCATTCCCGTGACGCGCGGCACGGTGCATCGCATCATGACGAGGTGTGGCGTCGCAAGGCGAACGGAGGAGGAGTGCACAAGGGCCTCTTCTATTCTGAAGCTCCAATAGCATGTGAAAGAGAAACCCTTATAAGGAGGTCCAACTCCTCTCCAACACCGATGTAGGCTCACAAACAACTCTGATTAAGAAGACCACCAAAACACATGAGAAGTGGACAGAGTTGGCGCCAACCAACACCTCCACAAAGACCATCAGTCACCTATCATCGCTACCGCCTAGGCACCTCTAGGCAACTACGACTCCGCGGTGACATGGCGAGACTCAAAAGAGACATGTGGAGCATGCCGAGGAAGAGCTGGCAACTAAAGCACTGCCTCGACCCTGTACCGCTGGCCATCATGATCGTTGCCAAACTGGACACCACACCACCATATTGGTGGTTAGGTTCAAGTTCGCACTCTGAATCTTCCTCTTCCTCGGCTTATAGAACTCTTTCACTTCTGTTTTCGCCTTGAAAGTGGTAAAAATGATGTTTTTTGCAACTTTAGCTGCTTCATCCTAGGTCTAACACTAATATCTAAATCGAGACAAATACAGTGAAGGTAACTAATTCAACACCTCATATTCCTTTAGTCCAAAGGTGGCTGCCCGTTGGGGTATGGACCACCCTATGGGCCAGTGCCATCGCCGCCGCCGCCGCATGCTCTGGCGGTGGCATCAATGAATTGAAAATGCTGATCTTCCTCGTCGTTGCGGGATGCTCTGCCACCTTCCTTGTCGTCGTTGTCGTGGGGATTTACTGTGCTCTCTCCGCCTCCGCCTACTGGTTCTTTCGCCGACATGGGAAAGAGGAGAGGAATCACGAGAGGGGAGAGAGGGAGGCCACCCTATCGGAACCTAACCAACCCTAGGCTCCGACCGAGCGGCGTCCCGGTCGAGCCGTTATCGGCTGACCGCCAGCTCTGCTGCCATGTGGCCGCTTTGCCATGTTAAAAACTGCTCATTTTTTTGTCGGTGTTTTGTGTCACAGTCAAGCAATAGCGTTCGATACATTTTGTCACATTTTGAATTGTCGTGTTTGTTTGTAAGTTGGGACACAATTGTGGTGGTTTTATGTATTGCACTTACACTTACAATTTCTTATTGAAAATATTCTTAGTGATGTTTTCCTTGTGAAATACATTTTTTTATATATTTTGTATCCGCGTACAAGATGCAAAATCACATTCCCTAAAAAAAAATGCAAAATCACACAGTACGCAAAGAGTCCTCCCATGAGTATGAGCAGGAAAAAAAACACATAACTTTGTGGCGAGCCTCCCTCCTCGTGTCTCGTCTCTCCCCATCCAATTCCAGCCGCCGCCGCCGACGCCGACGCCGACGCCGATGGACACAATCCACACTCACTAGCAGCAGATCCAAGCTGACCATCCAATCGAATTCAGCGGAGGGGAATCAAGGAGGAGTTTGGGGGGAGTCGTCGGATCCATCCATCGAGGTGGCCGCGCGGCGAGGCGGAGCTCCCCGTCCCGTCCAGATCGGCGGCCACGCGCGGGAGGTGGGGAGCGGAGCGCCGGAGGAGCTGCGGCATCGGAACAGAAGGCCGCCGCTCGATTGATTCTGCCTAGGGTTTCAGTCAATCGGTCGGCCCCGAAATCCCCAAAATGGAGTCGCCGCCGCCCAAGTTCATCGCCGGTCAAGATCACGACGACAGAATCAGCGCGCTCCCCGACCACCTCCTCCTCGACGTCCTCGAGCGCCTCGACCTGCGCGAGGCCGTCCGCGCCGGCGCACTCTCCACGCGCTGGCGGCGCCTCCCCAACCACCTCTCGCGCGTGCACCTCGACGTCCCTCGATTCCAAGGCGCCACGCCGCTCGAGGCCATGGACGCGTTCACGGGCGCGGCACGGGCGCTGCTGACTCTGGTTCCTCTGGCCGAGGGGGAGTGCGTCCGTGGTGCCCTCAGGGTCCTCATCCTCGGCTTCTACATGTCTTCCCCTCACCTGAGCTCCATAGCCCGCCTCGTCGAGGACATTGTTAGCTTGGGCCAGACCGAATGCCTTGAGTTTTGCATATCCCCACTGCCCGTGAGCAACACCGCCTCGCTGCTGGCTGAGATTGGGCAGCAGTTCATGTCCTTCTCCCGTGCCTACCCGGTCGCCTTCTCGTGGCTCACCGGGCTTACACTCCAGCACCATTCGCTTGGGCATTCCGATCTCACCAACCTCATTAGCGCTTGCGGTGGGCTTAGGCACCTCACCCTCAGAATCTGCAGGTTGTTAGAGGACTCCTCGCTCAAGATCGATGCACATCATTCTGGGATCCAGGAGCTCAAGTTCGTATGCTTTAGATGCACACGGATCGAGCTCGTCTCTCTCCCGAAGCTTAGGGAACTACAGTGCCTATATTGGCCCTACGAGAACCCCCCGGTGCACTTCGGCTATGTTCCAGAGCTTCGTCATGTACGTCTCTCATCTTTTGCCATGGCGTGGCAGGCGCCATTCGCGCTGAGCGAGTGCCTGTCAAGGAGTGCCATGAACCTGTCGAAACTGTCTCTCGATTTTTCCCACCAAATGGTAAAGTTAATTTGTTCACACGTCATTAGTATTTTCTGCATCTACATGTCATATTTTCTTCTCTACCAATTTCAGCTGTGTATATCTGTTCTCCTTGCTGTAGATTTGGATTCAGCCAGAACATCCGAAGAACCTTGCTCCCATATTTAGAAACCTAGCCTCTGTGTATCTTTTCGGAATCTTCCTTGAGTGTGATCTTAGCTGGACCCTGTTTATCCTTGAGGCTGCACCTGCCCTACTGAATATTGCAGTAAGTGTTACTTAATCTTCTTTTTAGTTTAGTCCACATCTTAGCTTGTACATGACTCATTCTACATTTTTAGCATTAAAACATACCAGCAAGTTGATCTACTTTCCAACCACTCACCAACTTGATCACAAATACTAAAAGTAGTGCATACAAGCCACATTGCAGTTTTGCAGTAAGACAATGTCCATGCATGACAAAACAAAAAACTGCTGGATCGTATCTCATGTTAGAGTTCTCCAAAAATCCGTCCTATGTTTCTTCGACAAAAGGAGGAAAGGCGTAACCTCTGCATCAAGTGACGCACTTAGCCCTCTCGATTTGAATTTTTTATTACAAAGTATCTTGGTTGAATGAAACATTGGGAATATAGCTCTAATTTCATAGTAACCCTACAAGCATATTCATGTCGTACGTCACCTAGGATTTAATTAGTTCATGCAAATTCCTCCAAAAAATTCTACAGGGGCCTGAACTTATATTTAATTGCAATTTTTATTACATACGTTGTCCTGCATGGGTTAGTGGCGAGTTTAATTAACACGTGTTTTCTATATTTATGCCCTTATGTGAAGTTATCTCGACATTCATGTGTCAAAACGCCCGAGCATAGTGCCGAGAAGACCAACGTGGTGTGGGAGCCATCCAAGGATTTGAAGCACGTGAACTTGAAGCTTCTGTCAATCTTCGGGTGCGAGGATGAAGACAAAGTGACAAACTATATAAGGCTTGTCATGGAACGAGCTGTGGGGTTGAAGAGAATCGAACTGGACAGCGAATACTTCTGCGAGGACTGCAATGCCATTGACCTTGAAAGATCCAAGGTGCATAAAGCTAGCATGCATCGGATTAAGGAGCGACTCACACATGGATCTTCCTCGTCCGTGGAGATAATAATTGTATGATGGATATGGTGAAGGAATGACAAGTCTGGTAGCTCTCGCATTGCAGCAGCCGGAGTGGTGACTGTGTATGATGGACGACAACCAGTCGTAATTTGAATTTCTGTAGTTATTAGTGGCCTGAGAGTACTTGATTGGTGTGGACCTCGCAATGTAGTACAGTACTAGCTAAATTATTCGTGTACTGCAATATGGATGCATGCTTCTCTCTTCCAGTTTACCGATAAATTGACTACCTTAGTGCACGATGTTTTGTTTACCTGGTGGGGGCATCATTCAGACTCTTCACTTGTAAACCTGGATGGATGCGTGTTTGCCTAGAGAAAGTATTATTGACTTAACTTGAATTCTAAAATTGTGTAGTCAATATAGAGAAAGTATTTGTGCACCTTTTTCCCCATCTTCTACTGTGAAATTCCATAATATGCAACTGACCTTGGGAACTTTCTATAGTAATACATAAGCTTGGCCTTCAAAGTTGTGTAGTTATGGTATCAACCAACATCTTACTGAACACATATGCACATAAAAATGACCGGCAGGAGATCTCATAGAAGAGCAAGCGTTCAGCCAGAGAATACACACAGTCTTATTGAATCACATAGAAGAGCTTATATGATAGTATCTTCTTCTCAAAGGACTCTAGCAAGCATTATCCAGCTAGCAGGAACATAATCTTTATTCCACCATATGTTGTTACGGTATTCAAAGGTTGCATTCCCCATATGTTGCTGCAGCCCGTGCTGTTGATCGTCCTCCGCCATTCCTAGTTGGATTCACCATCATCTTGTTGTATCCCTACTGAAGAACTAGTTGCCTCAAGGAGCTATTGCACCCGATGTCAACAATACACATGACTCAATTGATTATCGCCAGAAACAAAGTGGCTTCCGATGGAAGGTGCAATTCAGAACATTATCCATAAAGTGTTTCAGCAGCCTTTCTTTGAAAGTTCTCATGGTATTTGATACCAACATCCATATACCCAACATTTCTGAAATACCACAAAGATAGTATTGAGAAATCAATAACCTGCTTTGTGCAAATTGCGAACTGAAATAAGTCTGAAGTTATTTTACAAAAAATAGTCTACTGGTCGATCTGTATCTTATGGTATGCACTTTCGAAAAGATTTTATCAGTATCGAATGTTAGACGATAGGCTTAAGTTGTAACGTGACATTGTCACGATTGTGATTATGTGCGTGTGTGTTATCTTGTAACTTAAGGCAGCTGGTTAGAGGCGATCCCTATCTTCTGTAGATATTTTGTATAGCTTGGATGAGGGGCCAAGCCCAAAACCACCTGCCGTATCTTGTACCTTGTTGAGCATATAAGCACGCATGCGTCCCTGCCAGGAGGCATACGCTTCATACCAAAACCTCTAGTTTCTTACATGGTAATCAGAGCCTACCTTAGATTCATCCATGGCGAGCTCATTCGCAAATACGTTCCCCTCATCTCCTTTTGCACACATCGCCACAGAGAAGCTCTCGAGAGGGAACGAAGCCCTCTGGCGTGCCACCGTCCTCTCTGCCATCAGGGGGGCGCAGAAGGCGGACTTTCCCGATCTGGAGCAGGAGGTGCCGCCCATGTCGATCGAGGTTACTAGCAGCGACAGCAAGACCAAGTCGAAGGCCCCCAACCCTGAGTTCGGCACCTGGTACGCTCACGATCAGCAGGTGTTCTCCTACCTGTTGACTACGCTACCACGTGAGATGGCCATTCAGGTGGCGACTTGCCACACCGCAGCAGAGCTGTGGAACACCATGCAGGGGATGCTCACCTCGCATACCCAAGCGCGGTCTGTCAATGTCAGGATTGCACTGGCGAATCTTCAGAAGGGCAACTCCACCATTACAGAGTATGTTGGTAAGGTCAGAACCCTTTGTGATGAATAGGTTGCATCAGGGAAGAAGGTGGACAAAGAAGATGTGGTGTCGCACATCCTTGCCGGGCTGGAGGAGGAGTTCGACCCCGTGGTGTCTGCCATGTGCTCACGGGTCGAACCGGTGACTATCCCGGAGCTGTACTCGCAGCTACTGAGCTTCGAGACACGTATGAATCTTCGCGGGGGAGCCTCCCAGTCCTCCGCGAACGCTGCATCACGTGGGCGCTTCAACAACTCCAACAACAAGCAGAACAACAACGGCGGCGGCGGTGGTGACCGCGGTCGCGCCTTCAACAACAAACCAGGCGGCGGCGGTGGTGACCGCGGCCGGAACTTCAACAACAAGCCAAACGGTGGTGGCGGCCGTGGGAACCCAGGAGGAAAGGGTGGCGGCTTCAACAACAACTCCGCCGCCAAACCAACGTGCCAGATATGTGGCAAAGTTGGGCATGTGGCGTGGAAGTGCTGGAAGCGCTACGACTCCTCTTACCAGGAAGGGGAAGAACGCTCTGCCAATATTGCTGCTCCTCAGTACGGCATAGACACAAACTGGTATATGGACAATGGTGCAACTGATCATATAACCGGTGACTTGGAGAAGCTCACAGTCCGGGAGAGGTACACCGGCAATGAGCAAATTCACACAGCCAACGGATCAGGTATGGCGATTAATCATATTGGTCATACAACTATCTATACCCCAGATCGTGATCTTCACTTGAATGATGTCCTTCACGTTCCGGAGGCCACTAAAAATTTGATCTCTGCAAGTAAACTTGCTCTTGATAATGACACTTTCGTTGAAATTCACCCTCATTTTTTTCTTGTCAAGGATCTGGAAACGAAGAGGGTTCTACTTCGAGGCAGGGGTAGGAGAGGTCTCTATCCTCTCAAACACATCGGGAGAAACGTCACGAAGCATGTGCTAAGTGTCACCAAGCCATCTTCGGACTAGTGGCACCGACGTTTAGATCACCCATCTTCCATTGTTGTTAGAAAGATCATTAGTGAGAATAAACTACCATGTGCTAGCAATGATGATAATAAGTTTGTATGTGATGCATGCCAAAAGGGCAAAAGTCACCAGCTACAATATCCTCAATCTATGAGTGAATCAAAATTTCCTTTGGAACTTATCTTTTCTGATGTGTGGGGTCCTGCCGTTGAATACGATAGAAAGAAATATTATGTGAGTTTTATAGATGATTTCAGTAAATTCACATGGATCTATCTTATCAAACATAAGTCTGAAGTTTTCCAAAAATTTCATGACTTCCAAAACCTTGTTGAACGACAATTTGATCGAAAAATCCTAGCTCTCCAAACAGATTGGGGAGGGGAGTATGAAAAGTTGAATTCCTTTTTCACCAAAATAGGAATTTCTCACCATGTCTCCTGCCCTCATGCTCATCAGCAAAACGGGTCAGCTGAACGTAAACACCGTCACATCGTTGAAGTTGGCCTATCATTGCTTGCTCAAGCCTCCATGCCCTTGAAATTTTGGGATGAGGCCTTCATTGCTGCTACCTATTTAATCAATAGGATGCCAAGCAAAGTTATAAACTTTGAGACTCCACTCACTCGATTATTTGGTGACACACCAAATTATTCTTCCCTACGCATATTTGGTTGTGCTTGTTGGCCGAATCTTAGGCCTTACAATACTCATAAACTCCAGTTTAGATCCAAACAGTGTGCCTTCCTAGGATACATTAATCTTCACAACGGATATAAATGCCTAGATATATCTACAGGCAGAGTCTATATTTCCAGAGACGTGGTATTTGACGAAAACATCTTTCCTTTTTCCACCTTGTATCCTAATGCGGGTGCACGGTTGAGAGCCGAAATTCTTTTGTTACCACCGGAGCTTTTGAATCCTACTGATCAGGGGGATGATAGTGTTGATCATATGGTTAATGGTGCTACTAATCCGAGTTCTGATGCTGCAGGAAACAGTAAAAAAAATGCAGCAGAAAATGGCAGTTTGCACCATGATTTTATGCAGCACATCAGTCCAAACCTGACCGGCGCAGAACACGAGAATGATCCGGCTGCGGCTGCCGATCCCGAGAGATCTGGCGGCGCGGGATCCTGCGCGCCTGCGGCGGCAGGCGCTGATCTGGCGGCTGGCGGGTCCGCTGCTACCGTCTCTGCGTGCCGCACGTGTCCTGGTGGGACAGACACGACTGCGTCGTGTAGCCCCGCTGCCTCTCCGTGTCATGATGACTCTGGCGGACGGGCCCACGGGCGTGTGTCGCCTGTCCCCCAACCCGCTTTGTCGCCTGAGCGGGCGCGCGATCCCACATCCGACCGCGTGTCAGCGAGGCGGATCGCCTCGTCTTGTCGCCTGCGCTGGCGCGTGATCCAACGTCCGCCCGCGCCTCAGTCGAGGCGGATCGGCCCGCTGCGCCTCGTGGATCGTCCGTTGCGCCTGGTGGATTGTCTGTGGCTGCTGCTCCTGTGCACCCCAATACACGAGCCCAAAAAGGTATTTTCAAACCGTTGGTTCCCACAGATGGGACGGCCAGGTATGATAAAAACTTTAAATTTGCAAATATTGCTGCTGCTCAAGAACCTAGAAGTGTGGCAGAAGCTCTAGGAGATAAAAACTGGCAGCGTGCTATGGAAACAGAGTATATGCTCTCATGACAAATAGAACTTGTCATTTAGTTCCTCCAAAGTCAGGGAGGAATATTATAGATTGTAAGTGGGTGTATAAAATTAAAAGACACTCTGATGGCACTTTAGATAGATACAAAGCTAGGCTAGTTGCAAAAGATTTCAAGCAACGCTATGGCATTGATTATGAGGACACATTTAGTCCAATTGTTAAAGCTGCCACCATTAGACTTGTTCTGTCTATTGCTGTCACCAGGGGATGGAGTCTTCGCCAACTGGATGTTCAGAATGCGTTCCTACATGGCGTTCTCGAGGAGGAGGTTTACATGAAGCAACCACCTGGTTTTGTCGATGAGACTAAACCTCAGTATGTCTGTAAGTTGGACAAAGCTTTGTATGATATGAAACAGGCACCCAGAGCTTGGTACTCCAGGTTGTGCACAAAATTACAGCAGCTTGGTTTTCGGCCCTCCAAAGGTGACACCTCCTTGTTCTTCTTTCAGAAAGGGAAGGTGAATATCTATATGCTCATTTATGTAGATGACATAATTGTTGCTAGCTCCTCACCAGAGGCTACCTCAGCTTTACTCAAGAATTTGAAAAATGACTTTGCACTTAAGGACTTGGGAGAGTTACATTATTTCTTAGGCATTGAGGTGAAAAAGATACCTAATGGGATTTTGTTGACTCAAGAGAAATATGCTAATGATATTCTTAGACATGTGGGCATGAAGGGGTGTAAACCTTGTAGCACTCCTTTGTCTACTACAGAAAAGCTATCCTTACATGAAGGGGAGCTGTTGAGTCCAGAAGAAGGAACTAAGTATAGAAGTGTTGTTGGTGCACTTCAATATCTGACATTGACAAGACTTGATATATCTTTCTCTGTTAATAAGGTTTGTCAATTTTTGCATGCTCCCACTTCCATGCATTGGACAGCTGTTAAAAGAATATTGCCCTATATCCAAGGGAGTGCTGGAATAGGACTGAAAATATGTAAGTCATCATCAACCACAGTAAGTGCCTTTTCTGATGCAGACTGGGTAGGATGTCCTGATGACAGGAGACCCACTGGTGGGTTTGCTGTTTTCCTTGGTTCTAATCTTATATCATGGAATACCAAGAAACAAGCAACTGTTTCCAGATCCAGCACAGAGGCAGAATATAAGTCACTTGCAAATGCAACTGCTGAGGTAAAGTGGGTAGAAACTTTGCTTGATGAACTGGGAGTTGAAAGACCACGAGTCTCTTGTCTGTGGTGTGATAATCTTGATGCAACATATCTTTCTGCGAATCCTGTGTTTCATGCAAGAACAAAACACATAGAAATTGATTTTCATTTTGTTCGAGAAAGAGTTGCAAGAAAGCTTTTGGAAATCAGGTTTATATTCCTGCAGCCTGTGCTGCTGATCGTCCTCCGTCATTCCTAGTTGGATTCACCATCATCTTGTTGTATCCCTACTGAAGAACTAGTTGCCTCAAGGAGCTATTGCATCCGATGTAAACAACACACATGACTCAATTGATTATCGCCAGAAACAAAGTGGCTTCCGATGGAAGGTGCAATTCAGAACATTATCCATAAAGTGTTTCAGCAGCCTTTCTTTGAAAGTTCTCATGGTATTTGATATCAACATCCATATACCCAACATTTCTGAAATACCACAAAGATAATATTGAGAAATCAATAACCTGCTTTGTGCAAATTGCGAACTGAAATAAGTCTAAAGTTATTTTACAAAAAGTAGTCTACTGGTGGATCTATATCTTATGGTATGCACTTCCGAAAAGAATTTATCAGTATCGAATTCAAATTTCAGACCTGTTATACATGAAATTAACCTACATTCCAAGCTGTCATTCTCAGTTTTCAAATCTTTTCTTATTCAAAGGAACCAGACATTTGTTCTCTCTATATCTTCAACACCGATGACTATGTATATACCGCCATTATAAATCTAATGAAGGTTGAAGCTACACCTCCCAATGCGTCACAGTAAACAAGGGTTCAATATTGTCTTCTTCAAAGCCACGGAGGTCGTTTGGTTCTTGTGATCTCAACTGGATCGGTGTCTGCTGGGTACCTAGGTAAATCTGCCACACAAAGCTTCTTGGGATGCGTCTCTGACATTACTTGTGGTGTCACAGGTGATGAAAAGTCTGCGAGGTCGATGATAGTCTTCTCATGGTTACAGTCCTGCCGTGCCCTACACACGGGTGGGTTGAGGGTGATCCCTTTTGATACCGATCCGTTTCATTTCCTTCTAGGTAGAGAGTTCCATGTGCTCTCACTTGATTCTGTCACGCTCAATTTCATAAACTTTTTTGCCTACTTACACATGAGTAGGAGTGTCTCTATCATCACACATGCCTCCTGTCGTCGCCGCTGCAGGTCCGCCTCCTCTCCGGTGGCCCTAGGGCCATGGGGGCGTGGTGGATCTCGGCAAGGGTCGGCGGGAGGGCTCCGTTTTTAGTCGTTTCTTTCAGTTTTGCTAGGGTTTGTGTCCTGCTCAGGAAGACGAGACGGCGGCGGCTCTCTGAAGATGGAATAAAGGTCTCCCCGCCTAGTCCCCGTTCCGGCGGCGCGTCTAGCACCGTTGGTGGGCGTGTGGAGGTGTGTCTCCGGCGGATCTATCTTTGGTGGATTTGCTCGGATCTCGTCGTTGTTCGTCTACGTTCGCGTGTCTTCGTATTGGATCTTTCTGATCTACGTTATTCTTCATCTGCGGCGGTTGCTGTTCTGGTGCGCTGGTCCTACGGGGCCTTAGCACGACGACTTCCCGACTGTCTACTACAACAAGTTGTGCCCGACTCCGGCGATGGAGGGGCGATGACGGCGGCGCGCCTTCGGCTCGCTTCAGTGCTGGTAGTCACCGCTAGGTGGTCTATGGAGCTGGATGTAATTTTTATTATTTCTGGTATTCGTTGTACTGCCATGATTGAAGATGAATAGATCAGAAATTTTCTCGCAAAAAAAATATGCGTCACAGTAAACAAGGGTTCAATATTGTCTTCTTCAAAGCCACGGAGGTCGATTGATTCTTGTGATCTCAACTGGAACGGTGCCTGCTGGGTACCTTGGTAAATCTGCCACACAAGGCTTCTTGGGGTGTGCCTCCGACACTACTTGTTGTGTGACAGGTGAAGAAAAGTCTGCGAGGTCGATGATGTTCTTCTCATGGTCACAGTCCTGCCGTGCCCTACACGCGGGTGGGTTGGGTGGTGATACCTCTTGATACCGCCCCGCTTCATTTGCTTCTAGGTAGAGAGTTCCATGTGCTCTCACTTGATTCTGTCTCGCTCAATTTCATAAACTTTCTGCCTACTTACACATGAGTAGGAGTGTGCTATCATCACACATGCCTCCACCCTTCTAGGTACAGAAGGGAGGTGTGCTTACCAGGTCGGAGTCAGACAGCAGGCTGGACGAGGCTGAGGTTGATGGTGGAGGCGTCGACGGACAGCGAGTTCGACGGAGACGAGGACGCTGTTGGATGCGAAAGAAGGCACGAGCGACGATCACAGGAAAGTAGTTCGAGGTAGCTTTGCACGGCGACAACGACGAACCTCGAGGCAGGGACGGACGACGCAGGCAACGGGGAAGATTGGCTCCTCGACGCCGTTCAAGGCGGTGGACCGCGACCTCGCCGGTGGCGACGGATGACGCTGACGACGGTAGACAGAGGGAGAAATGTGGGGGAATGGGATCTAACTGTTGCGGGTGGGGATGCGATGAATAAGGGCGTGTATAACAGTGATGGGCGCAGGGAAGAGCCTCCCACCACAATACATGCGTGGTAGGCGCCAACGTGAAAAAATATAGTTGTGGCAGGTGACAACAAGAACCCACCACCCGTGCTCTGAAAAGATTTGAATTTTTTTGGCGCGTGGGTACCCAAATATAGTTGTGGCGGGAGATAGTAGCTGCTCGCCACAGCTGCGCAAGGTAACTGTGGCGGGCACGCAACTTCGCCCGCCACATCTGCTAGTCACACGTGAAGGAATTCGAAATTGCATAGCTATGGCGGGTCTCCGGCCGTGCCCGCCACTGTTACATGCATAGCCGTGGCAAGCTCCTTTTTATCACCCGCCACTGCTTGTTTTAAAAAATAGTTGTGGCAGGCGCACCTCCTCGCCTGTCACTTATTTGGGTTCATCTATAAGCCCTTTCTCAGTAGTGGGAAGAAGGAAGGAGGAGAGGAAGAAGATAATGAAGTGAGAGGGGGAAGAAGAAGAGAAGAGGGCGTGTGTCAATAATACATGTCGCTAATACCCACTGCCATGAGTGGCATGCAGTTTCACCACATGCAAATAATATATGGTTGGCACTCTTCAAGTGGGGGTTGCACTAGTGGCGAAAGCCGCATTGCCGCAAAAAGCCGCTACCATCGATGATGTGCTGTTTTGCCACAAGCCACTAATAGTATATGATTGGCACTCTTCGGATGGGGGGCTAAATTAGTGGCATTGGTGAAAGCTGCACGCCACTAATAGCCACTACCAATGGTGGCATGCGGTTATGCCACACCCCACTAGTAGTATATGATTGGCACTCTTCAGGTGTGGGAGGGCAACACTAGTGGCTTTAGGGTAGCCGCACGCTGCTGGTATCCATCTTGTTAGTGGCACGAGGTCTTAGGGCACATACTGTTGCTGGTATTTTGGCATGTCACCGTTGGCGTGCCATTTTCAATGTGCAACGGTAATAACGAAATCCTGTAAAGGGGTCCTGCACTAGTGCCGATAGGGGCCTAATTCCCAATGGTGATCATGTTTTCAAACGCCATGGCCCGAGGGCTAGGAAACATGCACTTTGTGGGGAAGATGAGAACGTGGACGACATCTTATTTAGATGCATCCTAACTCAGTTTGTGTGGCCTTGCATTTTAGATGTCTTTAGGTGCAGGTGCCTTCTACAATCTTATTTGTGGAATTACTCATGCCTTTTTTAGGGTTATGTGGCATGACTCCATGCCTCTTGCTTTTTTGAGATTTTTTTATCCATGTGTTTAGGAGACACTGTAGAAAAGTCGCTCTGGTAAAATAAGTATGTGCTCTAGTAAATTTATTAGAATACTCTATGTGCTTCACTTATATTTTTTGAGCTAGATAGTTTTTGCTCTAGTTCTTCACTTATATCTTTTAGAGCACGGCGGTGGATTAATTTTGAAGAAATTGTTGATCTCTCATGCTTCACTTATATTATTTTGAGAGTCTTTTAAAACAGCATGGTATTTTCTATGATTATAAATTGGTCCAAGAATGATGAGCATCCAAGTTGGGTATAATAAGAACTATCATAAGAAGTGAACTGGATGCTATGATAAACTTGATACTTGATAATTGTTTTGAGATAGGGAGGTAGTGATATTAAAGTCATGCTAGTTGGGTGATTATGAATTTAAAGAATGATTGTGTTGAAGTTAGCACGTCCCGTAGCATGCACGTATAGTTAAAGTTGTGTAACAAATTTGAAGCATGAAGTGTACCTGGCTTGTGCATCCTTATGAGTGGCGGTCGGGGACGAGTGATGGTATTTTCCTACCAATCTATCCCCCTAGGAGCATGCGCGTAGTGCTTGGTTTTTGATGACTTCTAAATTTTTGCAATTAGTATATGAGTTCTTTTGACTAATGTTGACCCCATGTATTATACGCACTTTTACCTTTCCATCATTGTTAGCCTCTTCGGTACCGTGCATTGCCCTTTCTCACCTTGAGAGTTGGTGCAAACTTCGCAGGTGCATCCAAACCCCGTGATATGATACGCTCTATCACACATAAACCTCCTTATATCTTCCTCAAAACAGCCACCATACCTACCTATTTATGGCATTTCCATAGCCATTCCGAGATATATTGCCATGCAACTTTCCACCGTTCCGTTCATCATCATCATGACACACATTACTTTTATCATATTGCCATTGCATGATCATGTAGTTGACATCGTATTTGTGGCAAAGCCACCATGCATAATTTTTATACATGTCACTCTTGATTCATTGCACCATCCCGATACACCGTCGGAGGCATTCATATAGAGTCATATCTTGTTCTAGTTTCGAGTTGTAATTCATGTGTTGTAATTAATAAAAGTGTGATGATCATCATTATTAGAGCATTGCCCAAAAAGAAAAAGAAAGAAAGGCCAAAAGGAAAAAAAAGGCCAAAGAAAAAAAGAAAAAAAAGAAAAGAAAGAAAAGAAATAAAGGGGCAATGCTACTATCTCTTTTTCCACACTTGTGCTTCAAAGTAACACCTTGTTCTTCATGTAGTGAGTATCATATATTGTGCTTCAAAGTAGCACCATGTTTTCATGTAGAGTCTCATAGGTTGTCACTTTCATATACTAGTGGGAATTTTTCATTATAGAACTTGGCTTGTATATTCCTACGATGGGCTTCCTCAAATGCCCTAGGTCTTCGTGAGCAAGCAAGTTAGATGCACACCCACTAATTTTCTTTTGTTGAGCTTTCATTCATTTATAGCTCTAGTGCATCCGTTGCATGGCAATCCCTACTCCTCATGTTGACATCAATTGATGGGCATTCCCATAGCCCGTTGATTATCCTCATCAATGTGAGACTTTCTCCTTTTTGTCTTCTCCACACAATCCTCAATCATTATTCTATTCCACCCATAGTGCTATATCCATGGCTCACACTCATGTATTGCGTGAAGGTTGAAAAAGTTTAAGATTATTTAAGTACGAAACAATTGCTTGGCTTGTCATCGGGGGTATAGAAGTTGGGAACATCTTTGTGTGACGAAAATGAAGCATATCCTAACTATATGATTTTGTAGGGATGAACTTTCTTTAGCCATGTTATTTTGAGAAGACATGATTGCTTTTATTAGTATGCTTGAAGTATTACTGTTTCTTTTGTCAATATTAACTTTTATTTTGAATCACTTGGATCTGAACATTCATGCCAAAATAAAGAGAAATTACATTGAGAATTATGCTAGGTAGCATTCCACATCAACAATTCTGTTTTTATCATTTACCTACTCGAGGACGAGCATGAATTAAGCTTGGGGATGCTTGATACGTCTCCAACATATCTATAATTTTTGATTGTTCCATACTATTATATAACCTGTTTTGGATGTCTATGGGATTTATTTTACACATTTATATCATTTTTGGGACGAACCTACTAACCGGAGGCCCAGCCCGCATTGCTGTTTTTTGTGTGCCTATTTCAGTATTTCAAAGAAAAGGAATATCAAACGGAGTCCAAATGTAATGAAACCTTCGAGAGCGCGATTTTTGGAACGAACGTGATCCAGAGGACTTGGAGTGCAAGCCAAGAAGCAGCCGAGGCGGCCACGAGATAGGAGGGCGCGCCCACCCATCCTGGGCGTGCCCCCCGTCTCGTGGGCCCCTCGGGCAGCCACCGACATACTTCTTCCTCCTATATAAGCCTACATACCCCGAAAACATCCAGGGAGCCACCGAAGAAATATTTCCACCACTGTAACCTTCTGTATCCATGAGATCCCATCTTGGAGCCGTCGCCGGTGTTCTACCGGAGGGGGAATCCACCATGGAGGGCTTCTACATCAACACCATAGCCCCTCCGATGAGTTGTGAGTAGTTTACCACAGACCTTCGGGTCCATAGTTATTAGCTAGATGACTTCTTCTCTCTTTTTGGAACTCAATACAATGTTCTCCCCCTCTCTTGTGGAGATCTATTTGATGTAATCTCTTTTTGTGGTGTGTTTGTCGAGATCCGATGAATTGTGGGTTTATGATCAAGTTTATCTATGAATAATATTTGAATCTTCTCTAAATCCTTTTATGTATGATTGAGTTATCTTTGCAAGTCTCTTCGAATTATTGATTTTTTTGGCCTACTAGATTGATCTTTCTTGCCATGGGAGAAGTGCTTAGCTTGGGTTCAATCTTGCGGTGTCCTTACCCAGTGACAGAAAGGGTTGCAAGGCACGTATTGTATTGTTGCCATCAAGGATAAAAAGATGGGGTTTATATCATATTGCTTGAGTTTATCCCTCTACATCATGTCATCTTACTTAATGCGTTACTCTGTTCTTATGAACTTAATACTCTAGATGCATGCTGGATAGCGATCGATGTGTGGAGTAATAGTAGTAGATGCAGGCAGGAGTCGGTCTACTTGGCACGGACGTGATGCCTATATACATGATCATTCCTAGATAATCTCATAATTATTCGCCTTTTTTATCAATTGCTCGACAGTAATTTGTTTACCCACCGTAATACTTATGCTATCTTGAGAGAAGCCTCTAGTGAAACCTATGGCCCCCGGGTCTATCTTCTATCATATAAGTTTCCAATCTACTTTTATTTGCATCTTTATTTTCTGCATCTATATTATAAAAGACCAAAAATATATTTATCTTATCATATTATCTCTATCAGATCTCACTTTCGCATGTGGCCGTGAAGGGATTGACAACCCCTTTATCGCGTTGGTTGCGAGTTCTTTGTTTGTTTGTGTAGGTTCATGGGACTTGTGAGGAGCCTCCTACTGGATTGATACCTTGGTTCTCAAGAACCGAGGGAAATACTTACGCTACTGTGCTGCATCACCCTTTCCTCTTCTAGGAAAACCAAGGCAAGCTCAAGACGTAGCAATGACCTCGGCGATGGGCGGCCTCACGCCGGCGCCCGCCGTGAAGCCACGTTCCCCCCTCTCGAAGCTCTCAAATGTGACGCGGGCGAAGAAGGGCAAGGTATCCGTGAAGAAGACCAAGGCGGTGGACGGCTCCGGCTCCACTAAGTCGTCGAGGAAGAAGCTTGCAGGGCGTGCGATGGACGCGACGGCTACCAAAGCACCGGCGAGCTCACTTGTGGAGCCGGCGGCCAACGCACACAAGGTGTTCGATGAAATTCCCAAAAGGTATAAAATTTCGCCAACTTTTTGTTGTTGTTGTTGTTGTTTTTTGAATGCATACATATAGATAGCTTATTTGCTTTGTTGTATATACTTTGTAGTTTCAATGACGAGGCATATATGTCGACTATGGGTGTTGGCTCCAACAATTCTCACTGGTCTCAACCATGACATGCATTTCGATGACCATAAGTTCGAGGTGGATGAGGATGGTGAGGGCATCATCGACGCACCGAAAGGAAGAGGAGGCAACTACACCAATGATGAAGATGTCATACTATGCACTACTTGGTTGCAAGTGTCGAGGGATCCATCCATTGGAGGTGATCAAAGTAGAGATGCATATTGGAACCAGATGAAGGAGCACTTTGATCTACACAACAAGAGTGGAATTGGCCGCTCGGAACGATCTATTTGCTCCCCGTGGTCAATAATCAATTGAGATTGTCAAAAGTGGGCGGCCGCACAAAAGCCGGTTGACAAGATTAACCCAAGTGGCACTAATGATATAGATAGGGTAGGAGCCATTTTCATCCATATTCATCATGCTTGTTCTTGGTGTTTGTAGTGCTAACTTGTTTTGTTTTTATGTAGCTCAAGATTGCACAAAACTTGTTCAAGGGAGAGGACAAGAAGAGCAAGAAAGGGAAGACCATCAGTGGCTTCGGAGGTGGCATGGGCGCCATGGGTGCCACGTGTGGTTTTGGAGCTACCATGGAGACCATGGGAGGCATGAGTGGCTTCGGAGCACCTCCTGGCAGCATGGGAGGCACGGGAGGCATGTGTTTTCCGTCTCTCATGGGAGGCATGGGAGCACCTCTCGGCAGCATGGGCGGGATGTCTTCCGGCGTGCCTCACACACCTTCGCATGATGTCGTTGAAGATCTTGCCAACACCTTCCGAGCTTCGCATGATGATGCGGCGCGCGACAATGAAGAGGAGGAAGAATCGTCTTCGGATGATGAATCGAAGGAAGAGGAAGAGGAAGATGAAGACGAGGACGATGCTTCATTGTTGATGGGCCATTCGTTGGTGTGAACTTTTGCGTGTCATGATTGGTTTGGATTTTGAACTTGGTTGGATGATGTTGTGGGCATGAATTTGAACTTATGGGCATGAACTTTTATGTCATGAACTTGTTTGGGTGATTTAAATTATGCCATGTCTTTGTTTTGATATTTGGAATATCATCTCGTGTCCAAAATGTAACATATGGCAAGCGCCGACTGCTCGCGCGCGCTGCTTTTTAGCACACCTACTGGAGCTACTAGTGCGCGCTAAAATTTGCAGCGGCCGCTGGAGCAAGCACTCATCGCCGCGTCAAAACAAGCGATCGGCGCGGTGCAAACGCTTTTTTAGCGCGCCGCGCGTTGGGCGGCTGTTGGAGATGCTGGATACGTCTCCAACGTATCTACTTTAACAAACACTTTTGCCCTTGTTTTGGACTCTAACTTGCATGATTTGAATGAAACTAACCCGGACTGATGCTGTTTTCAGCAGAACTGCCATGATGTTTTTTTATGTGTAGAAAAGAAAAGTTCTCGAAATGACCTGCAAATCCACGGAGGCACTTTTTGGAATTAATAAGAATTTCTGGGCGAAAGAAATACACCAGGGGGCCCAGGGCCTGTCCACGAGACAGGGGGCACGCCCCCCCTGTAGGGGGCGCCCCCTATCTCGTGGGCCCCCTGGACCTCCACCGACCTTAACTCCAACTCTATATCTTCCTTCTCGCGGAGAAAAAATCAAAGAGAAAGTTTCATCGCGTTTTACGACATGGAGCCGCTGCCAAGCCCTAATCTCTCTCGGGAGGGTTGATCTGGAGTCCGTTCGGGGCTCCGGAGAGGGGGATTCGTCACCGTCGTCATCATCAACCATCCTCCATCACCAATTTCATGATGCTCACCGCCGTGCGTGAGTAATTCCATCGTAGGCTTGCTGGACGGTGATGGGTTGGATGAGATTTACCATGTAATCAAGTTAGTTTTGTTAGGGTTTGATCCCTAGTATCCACTATGTTCTGAGATTGATGTTGCTATGACTTTGCTATGCTTAATGCTTGTCACTAGGGACCGAGTGCCATGATTTCAGATCTGAACCTATTATGTTTTCATGAATATATGTGTGTTCTTGATCCTATCTTGCAAGTCTATAGTCACCTATTATGTGTTATGATCCGACAACCCCGAAGTGACAATAATCGGGATACTTCTCGGTGATGACCGTAGTTTGAGGAGTTCATGTATTCACCATGTGTTAATGCTTTGGTCCGGTTCTCTATTAAAAGGAGGCCTTAATATCCCTTAGTTTCCGCTAGGACCCCGCTGCCACGGGAGGGTAGGACAAAAGACGGCATGCAAGTTTTTTCCATAAGCACGTATGACTATTTACGGAATACATGCCTACATTACATTGATGAATTGGAGCTAGTTCTATATCACCCTATGTTATAACTATTGCATGAGGAATCGCATCCGGCATAATTATCCATCACTGATCCATTGCCTACGAGATTTTCATATATTGTTCTTCGCTTATTTACTTTTCCGTTGCTACTGTTACAACTACTACAAAAACCCCAAAACATTTATCTTTACTGTTACTACTGTTACCATTACTATCATACCACTTTTGCTACTAAATACTTTGTTGCAGATACTAAGTTATCCAGGTGTGGTTGAATTGACAACTCAACTGCTAATACTCAAGAATATTCTTTGGCTCCCCTTGTGTTGAATCAATAAATTTGGGTTGAATACTCTACCCTCGAAAGCTGTTGCGATCCCCTATACTTGTGGGTTATCAAGACTAATTTATGGCGCTGTTGCCGGGGAGCATAGCTCTATTCTCTGAGTCACTTGGGATTTATATCTATTGATCACTATGAAGAACTTGAAAGATGCTAAGACCAAGATTTTGCCCTCAACTACAAGGGAAGGTAAGGAACTGCCATCTAGCTCTGCACTAGATTCTCCTTCCCTTATTAGTAGGCTTGCGACACCTAAACCCGCTACTGCTATGTATTCTGATATGTCGCATGTTATTGATGATGCCACCTCTTCTATGCATGATGAAACTACTTCTGTGCGTGATACTACCTTGCCATTAGGTGAATTTCTAGATGAACAACTTGCTAGAGTTAGGGGGAATGAAAATATTGAAGAACCTATTATTGATGATAGTGATGATGAACGTTCCCCCAATGATTATGTATTACCTGTTGTTCCTAAGAGTTATGTTATGAATGAAGCAGCTGCTATGGAAATTCTTGCTTGCAATGATAGAAATGATCTTAAGAAATTATTAGCTAAATGGAAGCAGCAGTCTCTTAATGCTAGAATGAGACCCGATCCTACTTTTGCTACTTCACCTATATGTGTTACTGATAAGGATTATGAATTCTCTGTTGATCCTGATATTATTACTTTAGTTGAATCTGATCCTTTTTATGGCCTTGAATCTGAAACTGTTGTGGCACATCTTACCAAGTTGAATGATATAGCCACCCTGTTTACTCATGATGAGAAGTCTCGCTATTTATACATCCTTAAGATATTTCTATTCTCATTAAAGGGTGATGCTAAGACTTGGTATAATTCTCTTGCTCCTGGTTGTGTGCGTAGTCCCCGGGATATGATTTATTACTTCTCTGCTAAATATTTCCCTGCTCATAAGAAAGAAGCTGCCTTGCGGGAAATATATAATTTTGTGCAAATCAAAGAAGAGAGTCTCCCACAAGCTTGTGGGAGGCTTCTACGGTTACTTAATGCTTTGCCTGATCATCCTCTTAAGAAAAATGAAATACTTGATATCTTTTATAATGGACTAACCGATGCTTCCAAGGACCACTTGGATAGTTGTGTTGGTTGTGTTTTCAGGGAAAGAACAGTCGACGAAGCTGAAATATTATTGAATAATATGTTGACTAATGAAAATAATTGGACTCTTCCCGCCAGTTCCTGAAGTAATTCCTGAACCAATTGAGCCAACTCCTGAGCCTATTCCTAAACCCACTCCGAAGAAGAGAGGTGTTTTATTTCTCAGTCCTAAAGATATGCAAGAGGCAAAGAAATCAATGAAAGAAAAATGTATTAAAGCTAAAGATATTAAGAATTTACCACCTATTGAAGAAATACATGGTCTTAATTTACCGCGTGAAGAACCACATTGTCTTGATAACCCGACACAGGTAGTGAAGGTAAATTCTCTCTATAGATATGATAAATTTGAAATACCCTCTACTAAATTTCATAGCCCATGCTTGGATGAATTTGATGACTTTATGGCTAGACAAGAAAGTTTTAATGCTTATGTTGGTGGAGAGTTAAAGAATAATGCTTCCGAGATAGGGCGCGTAGGTGATAATCTGGCTAGAGTTAAAGATGAACTTCACCGAGTTAGCAAATATGCTTCTATGGTTGCTACTCAAGCTGAGCAAGTACTCAAAGCTCAAAATGATTTGCCTGATGAGTTGAATAATAAAAATGACTTTGCCGTTAGAGTGGCTACTAGAACTGGTAGAATGACTTAGGAACCTTTGTATCCTGAAGGCCACCCTAAAAGAATTGAACAAGATTCTCGGAATAATATTCTAGATGTTCCTAGTTCTTCTAAGAAGAAGAAAAAGAAGAATGATAGGACTTTGCAAACTTCTAGTGAACCTAATGTAGAAACACTTGAGAATCCCAATGATACTTCTATCTCTGATGCTGAAACACAATCCGGAGATGAACATGAACCTGCTGATAATACTAATAATGATGTTCATGTAGATGCTCAACCTAGTAATAACAATGATGTAGAGTTTGAACCTGATGTTGATCTTGATAACCCACAATCAAAGAAACAATGTTATGATAAGAGAGATTTTGTTGCTAGGAAGCATGGTAAAGAAAGAGAACCATGGGTTCAGAAACCCATGCCCTTTCCTCCTAAACCATCCAAGTCAAGGACGATGAGGATTTTGAGCGCTTTGCTAAAATGTTTAGACCTATTTTCTTACATATGCGCTTAACGGATATGCTTAAAGTAAATCCTTATGCTAAGTATATGAAGGATATCATCACAAATAAAAGAAAGATACCGGAAGCTGAAATTTCCACCATGCTTGCTAATTACACTTTTAAGGGTGGAATACCAAAGAAACTTGGAGATCCGGGTGTGCCAACTATACCATGCTCCATTAAAGGAAATTATGTTAAAACTGCTTTATGTGATCTTGGAGCCGGTGTTAGTGTTATGCCTCTCTCTTTATATTGTAGACTTGAATTGAATAAGTTGACACCTACTGAAATATCTTTGTAAATGGCTGATAAATCAACTACTATACCTGTCGGTATTTGTGAGGATATGCCTGTTGTGGTTGCAAATGTCACTATCTTAACGGACTTTGTTATTCTTGATATTCCCGAGGACGATATTATGTCTATTATCCTTGGTAGACCTTTTCTTAATACTGCAGGGGCTGTTATTGATTGCAACAAAGGCAATGTCACTTTTCATGTTAATGGCAATGAGCATACGGTACACTTTCTGAGGAAACAATCTCAGGTTCATAGCATCAATTCTATTGAAAAAGTTCCAACTATTATTTTTGGAGGTTTTGAATTTCCCCTACCTACTGTCAAGAAAAAGTATGATATTCTTATTGTTGGGGATTTTCATATCCCCGTTGAGGTAACTTAGTGTTATTAGGAATTTCTCCGGTTCCGTGTTATTCGGAATGAGTTTGTTAACAAGACTTGATCAACCTTGTTAGTGGGTTCATTTTGATGTCCACGAGATGGATTAAACTAGAAGGCACAACCTTCTGTATCCTCTTTTTACTTTCTATTATTTAGAATAAATAAAACAAAAATAGTATTATCTGTCTGTTTTCTGAATTATCCGTGCATTAAAAAAATAGTCCAAAAATAAAAGTGCTCCAAATGCCATGCAAATTTAGTATGATTTTTTCTGGAATATTTGAGGATTTTAGGCACGAAAACACTGCAGAGGGGCAAGCACCAGGCCACGAGAGAGGAGGGCGCCCCCCTGTAGGGCGCGCCCCCTGTCTCATGGGCCCCTGGTGGCTCCCCTCCACTTATGCCAGCACCCACACACTTCATCTTCTACCCAAAAAATCCCATTCCAGCTCAAGCATGAGTTCTAACTCGTTTTGCTTTGATTTTCGATCTCTTAGCTCAAAGCTCCATTCACAAAACTGCTGTGGGAGATTGTTGCTTGGTATGTGACTCCTCCATTGGTCCAATTAGTTTTTGTTCTAGTGCTTTATTCATTGCAAATTTTTGCTGCTTCGGTGACCATGTTCTTGAGCTTGCATGTTAAATTTTTGAGGTTCCAAGTAATTCTAATGCATAATACGGGCTCTAGGCACTTGTAGGAGTAGTTGCTATCAATCTTGTTTGGTTTTATGCACTTCTATTTTGAAGTTACTAAAATTTCAGAAATTTTCAGAAAATGTTGAGGAAACTTTTGAGAGGCTCTTCTAGCCAAAGCTCCTTGGAAAAACAAGCTAAAGAGAAGGAAAAGGCCAAGTAAAATCTTCCTCGCTTAGCGGAAGTACGACCGTGTGAATGGCCATGTGATGATTCCTTGAGAGAGGCTGGAATTCATGAAGACTTTTATGCTTTAATCGAGACTGCAGGCCTCACCGGTTTCATCAATGACCTAATCGATCAGTATCTCTTACTCACCAATACTTTCGTGCAAAACTTTTATTTTTATCCTAAGAAGTCACCGCCTGAAGTATCATTTCATTTATATGACGAGTTCAAAGAAATGTCTTTACATCATTTTTGCACGGTATGTAGGATACCTTATGAGGGAGAATTAGAGGAACCCCATCGTGAAGATGTGGCTGGCTTTGTTAATATTATCGATGTAGAGGAGCCAAAGAAGGGTTCCGAAGCGAAAGTCTCTAGCATACACTTTCCTGTTATACGCTACTTTGTCATATTCGCTAGTAGATGCTTGATTGGTCGTGGGAATAGTGGAAACTTGAGTGTTCCTGATATTATCATTCTTCAACATGCTTTGCTTGGAGACAATAGTTTTAATATGGGTGCCGTCGTTGCTAAACGGCTAGCCCTTAATCGTACAAAAGGCCCCATATTTGGAGGTATCTATGCTGCACGTCTTGCTAGACATTTTCAGATACCCATTAGGCATCATGAGGAAAAGGAGACAATATTGCCTCCTCACATTCTAGATTACAAGAGCATGGTAGCACATAAGTTTACTATTGACAACGAAGATAGGATGCTCTTGTATAAACTTAGATTCAATAAGAAACACTCTGAGATTATTATTTTGCCTGCGCCTCTGTTGTTTGACCTGCTTGCAGATGAAAGAACATGCGGTGCCCCCATGTTTGGTTTTGGTAATTGATGACAATCTCTATGGACTAATGGTTGTCTTGAGTTGTATTTGAAGGATTTGTCCATAGGTTTTTCTTGCAGTCCATGTGTTGGTTTCAAGTAGTTTTTGAGTTGACCAAGGTGCTATTAAGGAATTATCCAAAGATTGGTCATGCGAGTGTTGAGCTTATTGCAAGCATGTCTTGAAGAAGAAGGTTGTGTGATCATTCATGTTTACCTTCAAGGCATCATCCAAATGAAGAGAGTTGCAAAGATTCAAGGTTGATCAAGACTAAGTCAAGAGTGAATCAAGTTGATCAACTCACAAAGCATAGAAGATGTACCGAGAGGGATCAAGTGATCCCATGGTATGGTAAGCATTGTCCATTACACTTCATGTACTAACCCATGGTCTATGTGAGAGTTGTATGTGGGTTTAGGTACGTATCCATGGGCTTGCGTCAAGAGGAAGATATCATACAACCCATGGAAAGGATGACATCAAGTGGTGATCGTCATCAAGATTTCCGTGTGCAAGTTCAAGTGGAGCATCACGAAGAGATCAAGTGCTTGAATCTTGCCATCCATTGTGGTGTCAATGGACTTGTGAAGATGTGCCGAAGAGTGGCTCACCCATAGTGAACTATGGGGGAGCAATCATCTAGTCTTCATCGAGCCAACGCAATCAAGAAAGGTGGTCCAACTTGAGGGAGTCAAGATCGTCTTCATCTAGCTCAAGTGGACCATGTGCAAGGCAAAGGTTTTCCCTTGATAGGTTTTCTATTTTACCGGTCTTGTGGTGGTAGTTGGGAGACCGAGTTATAGGATCGTTTGCCGTACTATCAAGGGGGCTCTCAAGTTGGTAGCTTGATCGTATCGTTAGTAGAGAGCTCAAACCATTGCATCCTTGCATCATGTTTCTTGGTTCTTGTTCGGTTATCTTTGTGAGTCTTAGAGCTTATGGTCATCTTGATGACAACCTTGAGTTCATCAAAAACGGAGTTCGCATGCGTCTTCTATGATGTTTTCGGTGTTGGAGGTTTTACCGGTCTTATCTGATGAAGGGTTCTCACCATTTTCTTATGGGACTTTTCTCATTTGCTTATTCTTGATATTTCTATCAATATTGTGTTAGCCCATGTCGTTAGCTTTCCAACAAACTTGGTTTCGTTGAATTCGGAGTCCGTTTGTAAAAGTTGTGGCTGTTTTGGTAAAGGCTGCAGCGGTACTACCGCGACTAGAGCGGATGTAATTTTTTACTACCGCTCCAGAGCGGTACTACCGCTGCTCCTAAGTGGTAGTACTGCTCCAGAGCAGTACTACCGTGGCTCCTAAGCGCTAGTACCGCCCCGGACCAAAATCTCGTGTTTTCTCTCTCGTTTGGGCTGTTTTGGCCGTGCTAAGCGGTAGTACTGCTCCTCCAAGCGGTAGTACCGCTTGTGCACGACCTGAGCACACAACGGTTGGATTCGGGAGGTCCTATAAAAGGGGGTCTTCTTCCCCAATGAACCTAATCCTTTGAGCTTGTGTTCTTCCCCCATTGTTGACCTTCTTCGACCTTGCTAACTCTCAATCCCTCCATGGATTCTTGCTAGTTCCTGAGGGAAAAGGGAGAGGAGATCTAGATCCACGTTTCCACCAATCACTTTCTCCTCTAAGTAAGGGGAACCCTTTGGATCTAGATCTCGGAGTTCTTCGTGTTCTTCTTTCGTTCTTCCTCTCATTTTCCTCCCTAGCATTAGTTGCTTTGGTGGGATTTGGGAGAGAAGCACTTGGGCACTCCGTGTGCCCTTGCCATTGCATTTGGTGCATCGGTTTGAGTTCTCCACGGTGATACGTGGAAGTGAAGTTTGAGAAGCTTATTACTCTTGGGCGTTTGGGCACCCTAGAGCTTGTTCCTCTTGGGTGCCTTGGTGCCCTAGACGGTTGGTGGTGTTGGGAGCTCAATCATTGTTGTGTAAAGATCCGGGCAAGCGTCGGGGTCTCCAATTAGGTTGTGGAGATCGCCCCGAGCAATTTGACGGGTACCGGTGACCGCCCCCAAGGGTTGCCAAAGTGTACGGGTTCGGTGACCGCCCCCAAGGGTCGCCATTTGTACGGGTTCGGTGACCGCCCTCAAGGGTCCCTTAGTGGAATCAGGGCATCTTGCATTGTGCGAGGGCGTGAGGAGATTACGGTGGCCCTAGTGGCTTCTTGGGGAGCATTGTGCCTCCACACTGCTCCAAACGGAGATTAGCATCCGCAAGGGTGTGAACTTCGGGATACATCGTCGTCTCCGCGTGCCTCGGTTATCTCTTACCTGAGCCCCTTTACTTATGCACTTTACTTTGTGATAGCCATATTGTTCTTTGTCATATATCTTGCTATCACATAGTTGCTTATCCTGCTTAGCATAAGTTGTTGGTGCACATAGGTGAGCCTAGTTGTTGTAGGTTTTGTGCTTGACAAATTAACCGCTAGGTTTATTCCGCATTTGTTCAAGCCTAAACCGTAATTATTTTAAAGCGCCTATTCACCCCCCTCTAAGCGACATCCTCGATCTTTCAATTGGTATCAGAGCCTCGTCTCTCTTTATTAGGCTTTACCGCCTAGAGAGTAAAGATGTCGACTAGAGGATTAGGATTCTCTGACACTCTTAGTTTCGATGGCACACATTTTGATGTTTGGGTAATTCGCATGCTTAATCTCTTTACGGTCATGGACCCAAATTTAGAGCGAATTGTAGATATGGGTTTTTCTCCTCCAAAGGATCCCCAAAGATTATCTTTAGAGGATGAGAAAAACTCTTATCTCAATGCTCAAGCTTCTAATGTGCTTTTTGATGCTTTGAGCAATGTAGTTATATTTGAACTCATGCCGTTCCGGGATGCTCATGAGTTATGGACAAAGCTTCAAGATAAATATGGTGTGTCCAATATTTGTGGGGATGATTGTTCTCCCTCCACCTCCGGTCGTATAGTCTTCTCAAATTCTTCTACTTCACCTACATGTGGTTTGCCACGAGGAAATGATATGGTGAGTAGTGTTGGTCATTGCAATGATGATAGTATGCTTACTGTGGATGATCCTTCATCACTATATTATTGCAATGCTCCTTCTTTGGGCTTTAACACTTCGAGCACTCCAAATGTTTCACATGCTTGTGTTGATAGTCCTTGCATATCATGTAGAAATTGCTTGACTAAATCGCATGATGATATGCTTGCTATGTCTTGTTGCCATGATAAAAATGCATCTATTTTCTCGAATTATTGTGCTAACAATGTAGAGGAAACTGAACACTCCATGGAACAAGATGTGGTGTTTAATGGTGCCTCAAGGGATCCTACATCATCATCTATTGCTTTTTGCCTTATGGCTAAGGCATCAAAGGTATCTCCTACTTTGTACCCCAATATGTCTCTTGATGATGATGTTGATGCTAATGATGATGAGGATAATGATGAAGATAATGATAATGTTGCCTCCTTAAAAACTAAGGGGGAGATGATTTTTAAAGCTCTTCATAAAAATAAAATTGCTCGTTCCAACTTCATGGAAATTATGTCCATTGCCATTGAGGGCAAGAAATATATTGAGGACTTGGAATCTCATCTCGAGGAGCATGAGGTCACCATTGAGAAAATGGAAGCTCATAGGCGTGATTACGCAAATGAGATCGCGGAGCTAACTCAAGCTCTTGAACATGAACAAACCACCAAGGAATCTCTTGAGGAGACTTTTGCTCTAGAATTGTCTAGAGTGAAGGAATCTACTGATAGAGCTCATGAGGTGGCCAATGTTTTTGAAACTAAAAATGCTAAGCTTGAAGTTGCTCATGCTAGACTCCTTGAGGATTTTGAGCACCTCGGAAATGGCTCAAGGGTCATCAAGGGTGAGCTCATCAAACTCATCGAATCTCATGCTCAACTTGAAGCTTATTATTTAAAAGAGCTTGCCAAGTTGCCTTCTCCTCTTGTTGTTAATGATGATGCTTGTGCTACTAATTCTATTACTTGTGAAGCATCCATTTTGAAGGAGAATGTTGAGCTACGGGCTCAACTTGAGGTGCTATCTTGCAATTATGGGAAATTGGAAGAAAGTCATGAAAATATCTCAAGCTCTCATGATGATCTTCTAGTATCCCATAGTATGCTAAAGATAGCTCATGAGGCCATGATTGCTAAGGTAACATCTACTGAGCCTCATGTGGATACTAGCACTACTTCTAGTCAAAATAGTATATTGCCATGTGCTAGTCCTTGTAATTCATCTACTAACAATGTTGGTACATCTTGTGATGAATTGCTTTCCTTGCCTTGTTGCTCTAATGATGAAGCTTATACTTCCTCTAGTACTTGTGTTGAGACTAACCATGTAGAGGAAATCAAAGAGCTCAAGGCCCAAGTCACTTCTTTGAAGAAAGACTTGGAAAAGTGTCATGAAGGGAAGGCCACACTCAACAATATCTTGAGTGTGCAAAAATCCCCCAATGACAAAGGTGGACTTGGATTCAACTCCAACAAGAAGAAGAAGTCCAAGTTGAACAAGAATAAGGGCCAAGAACAAGTCAAGAATTCGGCCAAGATTGTTTGCTTCAAGTGCAAAGTTGAAGGGCATCATGTTAGATCTTTCCCATTGAATAAGAAGGCCATTAGTGTCAAGCAACAAGGGAAGAGGGCACAAGTTCAATCTCATGCTCAACATCAAGTTGAAGAAAGGCCTCTTCCCAAGAAAACTCAAGTTAACGCTTCTCAAATTGAGAAATCAAGTGTGAAGAAAGTGAAGAGTAGACGTTGCTACTTATGCTGTGAGAAAGGTCACGTCGCTTCTTCATGCACTAGTGGTAACTTATCCAACCCAATTATTATTGATGATATCTATTCTCTTGGTAAGGATAAGGTTGGCAATGTGTTTGCCAAGTTTGTTGGTACTCAAAGTGGTGTCAAGCAAAGAACCATTTGGGTAGCCATACCTATTGTGACTAACCTCTTAGGACCCAACTTGGTTGGGGACCAACAAGCCCAAACTTGATCAATAGGTGTTGTTGGAGGTCATTGGAGACTTGGCTACATTATGAAGAATTAAGGGGACTTCATCTTTCTTGTTGTCTCAAGCCAAGTCAATTGGGTTGTCAAGTTTCTATCTTATATCCAATGTGCCTCCTTGTGGTAACTTGTACTTAAATTGTTTACATTGAAAGTTACTTGCCCCTTTGCATGTTTTGGTTTTGTTCCTTGCATGTGTTTGTATATGATGTGTCTCCAAATTGCCTTTGTGTATGTTGGTTTGCACATCATGTACTTGTGTGTCGTTCGTTGAGCCTTAGTGCATCTTGTTTATTTCTTAGTTGGCTCTTGTGAGAGATTAATGGAATATCCATTATGGGGGAGTGGTGTGCTTTGTGCACCTCACAATCCTATAAATGTGTGCACATGAGTAATACCATTTAGTATTGATATTTCAATATTATCTAGTCGCTAGGTGGTATATCTCTCATGAGAAATTCAAATTGTAAAAATTCCATTGATTATCTCGTGTTGGATCCTCTTATTGCCTCTTGTTAAGTTTTCTTCATTGGTATCACATTATGGGGGAGTAATATGCTATGTGCATATTACAAGCCTAGAAAATGTGTACATTTGAGATATTGTCACCTATAATTGATATTGTAAATTATCTTGTTCCTAGGTGGCATGTTAGCTCTACAAGTTGCAATTTGCTTTTTGTTTGGAGTGAAGATGATGTCGGATATCCTTGCTATCTACCATCGGGAATTATTTCCAAATGCTTCTTGTCTTTTGACAATTGGTAATCACTTATGTGTGGTAGAATTTAATTGATCATCTTTACATTGGCTTTTGTTTTTATTTGCCTTTTCTCTTGCCAAGGTTTGTGTCAACTCCCGTTGTCTTCCATACCACTTGTGGATCTTGTTAATTTCTTGTTCTTGTCTAGTGTTTTCTAGATATAGTGAAAGTGGTGATCCCACCTTGTGCATTTTGTATTCAAAAGGAAATTCTTTATAATGCACAACTCGTGGGGGAGCTATCCTATTTTCTTTAGAACACTCTTCTTGTGATCCTTATCAAGTGTGTGTTGGTGGAAGGAAAGCCGTTTTCTTTTGGTACCTTGTGCCATCATGAAACTTTGTTGGGAGCTTGGTTTGTTTGGAACCATCCTCTCTTTGGGAGTTTGACATCTTTAATTTAGTGTGTATCAATGGATATCTAATTCCTTGATGTATCTTTAATGATATGTTCCAAGTGATGATTTCTCCATCTGGTATCCTTTTCACTTGGCATTTCTTTGTCTTTTGGTATCGGTTCTTGAAAGTTTTGAGCATGCATATTTACTTCATGTATTCTATTTGGCATGCTTTCTTTCGTTGACTCAATATATAGGGGAAACTCCACCTAGTCTCAATTTGGATGAGATGTGCATGAAATTCATTTTCATATCTATATGCATTGTCCTATGTATTGGTGTTTCTAACTATTTGGTCCCGATGAGTTTGGGTACCGTTTAGTTTGTGTTGTTCTTCTAGGGACATTTGGAGATGCATTGGATGCTCGGCTCACTCACAAGGAAGGTGTTGTCACCATGTGCATATTGGAGTCCAGCAAGGATGATCAATGAACTACTATCTACCTTCAATTGGTATCTACTACATCCTTCCAATGATATCTCGGTAACAAGTATCTATTCATGCTTTCTCCTCTTGCATTCAACCTTGTGTAGGTTGCATCTTGGCATGATATTCATTTCATATCTTGTGATACTTGTTTCCTTTCTCAAAGCATCCCAACGATGATCTCTTGTTGCTAGTTGTGATGCCTTTGATGGATGTGTGTTTGGACTTCATTTATATACAATAAGACCATATCTAGCCAAGTGCTATGCTTTGAAGCAAATATCTTATTGGTATATTTATGACTTCCTTGTGGATATCTTGTTCCTTCGTGTTGTAACTATTTCGGGTGTACATCCTTCTTTGTAGATATATATATATATCATCATGATTTCGTCTACATAGAACCTTATACACTTGAGAGAAATTACATCTCTAGTTGATATCTTTTCTTTCACGTCCACCTTGTCTTTCTTATGTTATTTCTTTGGTGGCTCCGTGAAAGCTTTTGCCTTGAGTGCGTGTCCTCTATCGTTGCATCTTGTTGCACTCTTGTGTGGTGAAGATTATTTTCCTCTTGCTTATCTTTACGAGGTTTTTGCCATCTTAAATGGTATCCCTCGTCTTGATGAGCCTCCCCTCGTCTATCTTCACCACGGGTTGTCACAAGCATAGGTTCTCTTTTTCTTATTAGTAAGCTTGTGAACCCATTTGCTAGTTGTGTGTGGGAATGATAGGCCTTGCACCGTGTGCCTCATTCTTTCAAGACTATGTTGATGCTTAATGCTCATCCTAATCTTAGTCTTCTCAAGTGCTTCGCCATGACTCACACACATCATTTTGGTTGAGCCTATTCTTAAGTTGCCTCTTTTACATGTTGCTCAACCATGTGCTTGTTGCAAGCGCTAGGCTTTGTTTCCTATATGCTCACTTGCACTGGATGTGAGTTTCTATTGATTTTGGGGGAGCTATGATCCTATTTTGTGCACTTTGTATTCAAATACAAAAATTCTTATGTGTGCACAAATCATGGGGAGCTTCTCTAGTTTCTTTAGAACACTCCTCTGCGCTTTTCATAATATCTTTATTCTTGTGGCATGTAGGATCATTGGTCTAGTTGGTTCAATTGATATCCGTTGATTGCTTGCTTCAATTGGTATCTTCTGATTGCTTGTGTCTCTCTTTGTTATGTCTTTGTGGCATATCTTTCTGTTGCAATCTTTGGGCATCAATATAGTTTGTCCTCCTCCAAGTATTGGCAGTTGGGTATGTGTATTGCATTCCACTCTCTTGTTGAGAAATACACAATTTATGGAGGACCACAATTTATATTGGCCTTCTTAGATTTTCGCCCATTTTGGCAGTCGATGCCAATGGGGGAGAAGTTTCAAAGAGTTTTGTGGATAAGTTTAGAGAGTTATCTCTTCTTGCTTTGTTTTTGTTCCTTAGCATTTGCATCTCATTCGCATGCACTATTAGTTGTTGCATTGCATGGTGATGCATAATTCCTTATATAAACTCTCTTGAAAGTGATTGTCATCAATTACCAAAATGGGGGAGATCGAAAGAACATGGGTGCCCCCATGTTTGGTTCTGGTAACTGATGACAATCTCTATGTACTAATGGTTGTCTTGAGTTGTATTTGAAGGATTTGTCCATAGATTTTTCTTGAAGTCCATGTGTTGGTTTCAAGGAGTTTTTGAGTTGACCAAGGTGCTATTAAGGAATTATCCAAAGATTGGTCATGCGAGTGTTGAGCTTATTGCAAGCATGTCTTGAAGAAGAAGGTTGTGTGATCATTCATGTTTACCTTCAAGGCATCATCCAAATGAAGAGAGTTGCAAAGATTCAAGGTTGATCAAGACTAAGTCAAGAGTGAATCAAGTTGATCAACTCACAAAGCGTAGAAGATGTACCGAGAGGGATCAAGTGATCCCATGGTATGGTAAGCATTGTCCATTACACTTCATTTACTAACCCATGGTCTATGTGAGAGTTGTATGTGGGTTTAGGTACGTATCCATGGGCTTGCGTCAAGAGGAAGATATCATACAACCCATGGAAAGGATGACATCAAGTGGTGATCGTCATCAAGATTGTCGTGTGCAAGTTCAAGTGGAGCATCACGAAGAGATCAAGTGCTTGAATCTTGCCATCCATTGTGGTGTCAATGGACTTGTGAAGATGTGCCGAAGAGTGGCTCACCCATAGTGAACTATGGGGGAGCAATCATCTAGTCTTCATCGAGCCAACACAATCAAGAAAGGTGGTCCAACTTGAGGGAGTCAAGATCGTCTTCATCTAGCTCAAGTGGACCATGTGCAAGGCAAAGGTTTTCCCTTGATAGGTTTTCTATTTTACCGGTCTTGTGGTGGTAGTTGGGAGACCGAGTTATAGGATCGTTTGCCGTACTATCAAGGGGGCTCTCAAGTTGGTAGCTTGATCGTATCGTTAGTAGAGAGCTCAAACCATTGCATCCTTGCATCATGTTTCTTGGTTCTTGTTTGGTTATCTTTGTGAGTCTTAGAGCTTATGGTCATCTTGATGACAACCTTGAGTTCATCAAAAACGGAGTTCGCATGCGTCTTCTATGATGTTTTCGGTGTTGGAGGTTTTACCGGTCTTATCTGATGAAGGGTTCTCACCATTTTCTTATGGGACTTTTTTAATTTTCTTATTCTTGATATTTCTATCAATATTGTGTTAGCCCATGTCGTTAGCTTTCCAACAAACTTGGTTTCGTTGAATTCGGAGTCCGTTTGCAAAAGTTGTGGCTGTTTTGGTAAAGGCTACAGCGGTACTACCGCGACTAGAGCGGATGTAATTTTTTACTACCGCTCCAGAGCGGTACTACCGCTGCTCCTGAGCAGTACTACCGTGGCTCCTAAGCGGTAGTACCGCCCCGGACCAAAATCTCGTGTTTTCTCTCTCGTTTGGGCTGTTTTGGCCGTGCTAAGCGGTAGTACCGCTCCTCCAAGCGGTAGTACCGCTTGTGCACGACCTGAGCACATAACGGTTGGATTCGGGAGGTCCTATAAAAGGGGGTCTTCTTCCCCAATGAACCTAATCCTTTGAGCTTGTGTTCTTCCCCCATTGTTGACCTTCTTCGAGCTTGCTAACTCTCAATACCTCCATGGATTCTTGCTAGTTCTTGAGGGAAAAGGGAGAGGAGATCTAGATCCACGTTTCCACCAATCACTTTCTCCTCTAAGTAAGGGGAACCCCTTGGATCTAGATCTTGGAGTTCTTCGTGTTCTTCTTTCGTTCTTCCTCTCATTTTCCTCCCTAGCATTAGTTGCTTTGGTGGGATTTGGGAGAGAAGGACTTAGGCACTTCGTGTGCCCTTGCCATTGCATTTGGTGCATCGGTTTGAGTTCTCCACGGTGATACGTGGAAGTGAAGTTTGAGAAGCTTATTACTCTTGGGTGTTTGGGCACCCTAGAGCTTGTTCCTCTTGGGTGCCTTGGTGCCCTAGACGGTTGGTGGTGTTGGGAGCTCAATCATTGTGGTGTAAAGCTCCGGGCAAGCGTCGGGGTCTCCAATTAGGTTATGGAGATCGCCCCGAGCAATTTGACAGGTACTGGTGACCACCCCCAAGGGTTGCCAAAGTGTACGGGTTCGGTGACCGCCCCCAAGGGTCGCCATTTTTACGGGTTCGGTGACCGCCCTCAAGGGTCCCTTAGTGGAATCACGGCATCTTGCATTGTGCGAGGGCGTGAGGAGATTACGGTGGCCCTAGTGGCTTCTTGGGGAGCATTGTGCCTCCACACCGCTCCAAACAGAGATTAGCATCCGCAAGGGTGTGAACTTCGCGATACATCGTCGTCTCCGCGTGCCTCGGTTATCTCTTACCCGAGCCCCTTTACTTATGCACTTTACTTTGTGATAGCCATATTGTTCTTTGTCATATATCTTGCTATCACATAGTTGCTTATCCTGCTTAGCATAAGTTGTTGGTGCACATAGGTGAGCCTAGTTGTTGTAGGTTTTGTGCTTGACAAATTAACCGCTAGGTTTATTCCGCATTTGTTCAAGCCTAAACCGTAATTATTTTAAAGCGCCTATTCACCCCCCTCTAGGCGACATCCTCGATCTTTCAGCAGAAAAATTTCTCGTTACACCGGAGGCGGTGAACAATCATCGAGCTCAGGCTTTTACTCCAGAACCTGAACCTAAACCTGAGTCGGAACCTGAACTGGACCCTTATCGTGCATCATCTGTCCAATGGGATCCGGAGATGACCAGCCAGTGATATCCTGATTACACCTCTCATTACACCGGGGAGAGTAGCAGCGGTCCTTGGTATTAAACCAACTTAGGCCAAAAGCCTAAGCTTGAGGGAGTACGTATTTCTCACCGACTTTACATTCATGTTCACACACTAGTCGTCGGTGCTCATACTCTTTCATTGTATTATCCATGCTAGTTTAAATTCCTTTTTCTAGTTTTCTTCTTGTGTGTTTGATAAACCTTGAGAAAAACCAAAAAAAATTAGTTAGTTTAATTTCCTTGCCTGTAGTAGGAACTAAAATGAAAACCCAAAAAGATTTCTCGTTCTTCTTTTACTTGTTGGGAGCTTTCCCATGTAAATAGTTTTCTTTTCTTTTCTTTCCTTTGGGGGTCGAGAAGACCATATTGAAAATGCTTAGTGGCTCTTATATGCATGATTGTTTATTTAATTTAGAGCCCATATTACTTGTCTTCTCTCTTGAGTTGAATGCTTGCAGATTCCAGCTTAGTCCAATGCACGTACACTCTTATTATTATACACATCGTTCGGTCGTGCGAGTGAAAGGCAATAATGACGATATATGATGGACTTATTGAGATGAGAGAAGCTGGTATGAACTCGACCTCTCTTGTTTTTGTAAATATGATGAGTTCATTGTTCCTGATTCAGCCTATTATGAAGTAAACATATTTGCAATAACATTTAGAGATTATAGTTGCTTGTGCCATGCTTGATTAGCTTTGAGTTATAATGGTTTACCTTGCGTGCCAACATGCTATTAGAATGATTATGATGTGATATGATGGGATGGTATCCTCCTTTGAATGAACTGAGTGACTCGACTTGGCACATGTTCACGCATGTAGTTGAATCAAATCATCATAGCCTTCATGATATTTATGTTCATGGTGGATTATATCCTACTCATGCTTGTACTCGGTGTGAATTAATTTTAATGCATGCTTACGACTGTTGTCGCTCTCTCAGTTGGTCGCTTCCCAGTCTTTTGCTAGCCTTCACCTGTACTAAGCGGGAATACTGCTTGTGCATCCAAACCCCTTAAACCACAACAAAGTTGTTCCATATGAGTCCACTATACCTACCTATATGTGGTATCTACCTGCCGTTTCAAGTAAATTTGTATGTGCCAAACTCCAAACCTTCAAATGAAATTATGTTTTGTATGCTCGAGCAGCTCATGTTACAACTAGGGCTGCCTATATCTTCCATGCTAGGTGGGTTATTCTCAAGAGGAGTGGAATGCGCTCCTCATTCACGAGAAAGGGCCGGTAACTGGGATGCCCAGTCCCATGATCCAAAAGATCAAAGCGAATCAAAATAATTAAATAAAACTCCCCCAGGGTTGTTGTATGTTGGAGGCACTCATTGTTTCGAGCAAGCCATGGATCGATGCTTGTTGGTGGTTGGGGGAGTATAAACCTTTACCATTCTGTTTGGGAACTGCCTATAATGCATGTAGTATGGAAGATACAACCATCTCATAGGTGTTGCGTTGACAGCAAAAGTATGCCGCTCAAAATGTTATTCAATCTCTATTTCAAAATCGAGCTCTGGCACCTCTACAAATCTCTGCTTCCCTCTGCGAAGGGCCTATCTATTTACTTTTTATGTTGAGTCATCACCTTCTTATTAAAAGCACCCGCTGGAGAGCACACTGTCATTTGCATTCATTACTATTGGTTTATATTGGGTATGACTTGACTGGATCTCTTTTACCATGAATTACAATGTTTAGTTAGTCCTTGATCTTTAAAGGTGCTCTGCATTTATGTTTTGCGGTTTCAGAAAGGGCTAGCGAGATACCATTTTGCTATATCATGTTATGATTGTTTTGAGAAAGTGTTGTCATCCGAGTTTTATTATTATTGCTCGCTAGCTGATTACGCTATTGACATGAGTATTTGTGAGACCTATGTGTTATTGTGAGTATGGTTATTTCGTAATATTTGATGAAACTTGAATGCTGGCTTTTCATGTTTACAATAACAAGAGCAAACAGAGTTTGTAAAAGTTTTTCTTTATCACTTTCAGTTTATCAACTGAATTGCTTGAGGACAAGCAAAGGTTTAAGCTTGGGGGAGTTGATACATCTCCAACGTATCTACTTTTCCAAACACTTTTGCCCTTGTTTTGGACTCTAACTTGCATGATTTGAATGAAACTAACCCGGACTGATGTTGTTTTCAGCAGAACTGTCATGATGTTGAAGGAAATATGCCCTAGAGGCAATAATAAAGTTATTGTTTATTTCCTTATATCATGATAAATGTTTATTATTCATGCTAGAATTGTATTAACCGGAAACATAATACATGTGTGAATACATAGACAAACATATAGTCACTAGTATGCCTCTACTTGACTAGCTCATTAATTAAAGATGGTTATGTTTCCTAACCATAGACATGTGTTGTCATTTGATTAATGGGATCACATCATTAGGAGAATGATGTGATTGACATGACCCATTCCGTTAGCCTAGCACTTGATCGTTTAGTATATTGCTATTGCTTCCTTCATGACTTATACATGCTCCTGTAACTATGAGATTATGCAACTCCCGTTTACCGGAGGAACACTTTGGATGCTACCAAACGTCACAACGTAACTGGGTGATTATAAAGGAGTACTACAGGTGTCTCCAAAGGTACATGTTGGGTTGGCGTATTTCGAGATTAGGTTTTGTCACTCCGATTGTTGGAGAGGTATCTCTGGGCCCTCTCGGTAATGCACATCACTATAAGCCTTGCAAGCAATGTAGCTAATGAGTTAGTTACGGAATGATGCATTATGTAACGAGTAAAGAGACTTGCCAGTAACGAGATTGAACTAGGTATTAGATACCGACGATCGAATCTCGGGGAAGTAACATGCCAATGACAAAGGGAACAAAGTATGTTGTTATGCGGTTTGGCCGATAAATATCTTCGTAGAATATGTAGGAGCCAATATGGGCATCCAGGTTCCGCTATTGGTTATTGACCAAGAATAGTTCTAGGTCATGTCTACATAGTTCTCGAACCCGTAGGGTCCGCACGCTTAAGGTTTCGATGACAGTTATATTATGAGTTTTGATGTACCGAAGGAGTTCGGAGTCCTAGATGAGATCGGGGACATGACGAGGAGTCTCGAAATGGTCGAGACGTAAAGATCGATATATTGGACGACTATATTCGGAGTTCGGAAAGGTTCCGAGTGATTCGGGTATTTTTCGGAGTACCGGAGAGTTACGGGAATTCGCCGGGGAGTATATGGGCCTTATTGGGCCATACGGGAATAGAGGAGAGAGGCCAAAAGGAAGGAGGCCTGCGCCCCCCCTCTGGTCTGAATTGGACAAGGGGCGCAGCCCCCCTTTCCTTCTTCCTCTCCCCCTCTTTCGCCTTCTCCTACTCCAACAAGGAAGGTGGAATCCTACTAGGACTAGGAAGTCCTAGTAGGACTTCACACTTGGCGCGCCCCCTCCTAGGGCTGGCCTCCTCCCCCCTTACTCCTTTATATACGGGGGCAAGGGGGCACCCCATGACACACAAGTTGATCTACGGATTGTTCCTTAGCCGTGTGCGGTGCCCCCCTCCACCATATTCCACCTCGGTCATATCGTCGCGGAGTTTGGGCGAAGCCCTGCACCGGTAGAACATCATCATCGTCACCACGCCGTCGTGCTGACGGAACTCATCCCCGACGCTTTGCTGGATTGGAGCCCAGGCAACGTCATCGAGCTGAACGTGTGCTGAACACGGAGGTGCCGTACGTTCGGTGCTTGGATCGGTCGGATCGTGAAGACGTACGACTACATCAACCGCGTTGTCATAACGCTTTCGCTTACGGTCTACGAGGGTACGTGGACAACACTCTCCCCTCTTGTTGCTATACCATCACCATGATCTTGCGTGTGCGTAGGAATTTTTTTGAAATTACTACGTTCCCCAACAGTGGCATCCGAGCCAGGTTTTATGCATAGATGTCATATGCACGAGTAGAACACAAGTGAGTTGTGGGCGATATAAGTCATACTGCTTACCAGCATGTCATACTTTGGTTCGGCGGTATTGTTGGATGAAGCGGCTCGGACCGACATTACGCGTACGCTTACGCGAGACTGGTTCTACCGACGTGCTTTGCACACAGGTGGCTGGCGGGTGTCAGTTTCTCCAACTTTAGTCGAACCGAGTGTGGCTACGCCCGGTCCTTGCGAAGGTTAAAACAGCACTAACTTGACAAACTATCGTTGTGGTTTTGATGCGTAGGTAAGAACGGTTCTTGCTCAGCCCGTAGCAGCCACGTAAAACTTGCAACAACAAAATAGAGGACGTCTAACTTGTTTTTGCAGGGCATGTTGTGATGTGATATGGTCAAGACCTGATGCTATATTTTATTGTATGAGATGATCATGTTTTGTAACCAAGTTATCGGCAACTGGCAGGATCCATATGGTTGTCGCTTTATTGTATGCAATGCAATCGCCCTGTAATGCTTTACTTTATCAATAAGCGGTAGCGATAGTCGTAGAAGCATAAGATTGGCGAAACGACAACGATGCTATGATGAAGATCAAGGTGTCGCGCCGGTGACGATGGTGATCACGACGGTGCTTCGGAGATGGAGATCACAAGCACAAGATGATGATGGCCATATCATATCACTTATATTGATTACATGTGATGTTTATCCTTTATGCATCTTATCTTGCTTTGATTGACGGTAGCATTTTAAGATGATCTCTCACTAATTATCATGAAGTGTTCTCCCTGAGTATGCACCGTTGCGAAAGTTCTTCGTGCTGAGACACCACGTGATGATCGGGTGTGATAGGCTCTACGTTCAAATACAACGGGTGCAAAACAGTTGCACACGCGGAATACTCAGGTTAAACTTGACGAGCCTAGCATATACAGATATGGCCTCGGAACACGGAGACCGAAAGGTCGAGCGTGAATCATATAGTAGATATGATCAACATAGTGATGTTCACCATTGAAAACTACTCCATCTCACGTGATGATCGGACATGGTTTAGTTGATTTGGATCACGTGATCACTTAGATGACTAGAGAGATGTCTGTCTAAGTGGGAGTTCTTAAGTAATATGATTAATTGAACTTAAATTTATCATGAACTTAGTCCTGGTAGTATTTTGCAAATTATGTTGTAGATCAATAGCTTGCATTGTTGCTTTCATATGTTTATTTGTATATGTTCCTAGAGAAAATTGTGTTGAAAGATGTTAGTAGCAATGATGCGGATTGGATCCGTGATCTGAGGTTTATCCTCATTGATGCATAGAAGAATTATGTCCTTAATGCACCGCTAGGTGACAGACCTATTGCAGGAGCAGATGCAGACGTTATGAACGTTTGGCTAGCTCAATATGATGACTACTTGATAGTTTTGTGCACCATGATTTATTGGTTAGAATCGGGACTTCAAAGACGTTTTGAACGTCATGGACCATATGAGATTTTCCAGGAGTTGAAGTTAATATTTCAAGCAAATACCCGAGTTGATAGATATGAAGTCTCCAACAAGTTCTATAGCTAAAAATGGAGGAGAATCGCTCAACTAGTGAGCACGTGCTCAGATTGTCTGGGTACTACAATCACTTGAATCAAGTGGAAGTTAATCTTCCAGATAAGATAGTGATTGAAAGAATTCTCTAGTCACCATCACCAAGTTAGTAGAACTTTGTGATGAACTATAGTATGCAAGGGATGACGAAAACGATTCCCGAGCTCTTCGTGATGCTGAAATCGACGAAGGTAGAAATCAAGAAAAGAGCATCAAGTGTTGATGATTGACAAGACTACTAGTTTCAAGAAAAGGACAAAGGGAAAGAAAGGGAACTTCAAGCAGAATGGCAAGCAAGTTGTCACTCCCGCGAAGAAGACCAAAGCTGGACCAAAGCCTGAAACTGAGTGCTTACACTGCAAAGGAAATGGTCACTGGAAACGGAAATACCCTGAATATTTGGTGGATAAAAAGGATGGCAAACTGAACAAGGGTATATTTGATATACAGGTTATTGATGTGTACCTTACTAGTGTTTATAGTAACCCCTGAATATTTGATGCTTGTTCGATTGCTAAGATTAGTAACTCGAAACAGGAGTTACAGAATAAACAGAGACTAGTTGAGGGTGAAGTGATGATGTGTGTTGGAAGTGGTTCCAAGATTGATATGATCATCATCGCACACTCCCTATACTTTCGGGATTAGTGTTAAACCTAAATAAATGTTGTTTAGCATTTGCGTTGAGCATGAATATGATTTGATCATGTTTAATGCAATACGGTTATTCATTTAAAGTCAGAGAATAATTGTTATTCTGTTTACATGAATAAAGCCTTTGATGGTCATACACCCAATGAAAATAGTTTGTTGGATCTCGATCGTAGTGATACACATATTCATAATATTGATGCCAAAAGATGCAAAGTTAATAATGACAGTGCAACTTATTTGTGGCACTGCCATTTGGGTCATATCGGTGTAAAGCGGATGAAGAAACTCCATAAAGATGGATTTTCGGAATCACTTGGTTATGAATCATTTGATGCTTGAGAACCGTGCCTTTTGGGCAAGATGACTAAAACTCCGTTCTCCGGAACAATGAAACGAGCTAGTGACTTATTGGAAATAATACATACCGATGTATGCGGTCCAATGAGTGTTGATGCTCGTGGCGGGTATCGTTATTTTCTGACCTTCACAAGATGATTTGAGCATATATGAGTATATCTACTTAATGAAGCACAAGTCTGAAACATTTGAAAGGTTCAAATAATTTCAGAGTGAAGTGGAGAATCATCATAACAAGAAAATAAAGTTTCTGCAATTTGATCGCGGAGACAAATATTTGAGTTACGAGTTTGGTCTTCAATTAAAACAATGTGGAATAGTTTGACAAACTCATGCCACCTGGAACACCACAGCGTAACGGTGTGTCCGAACGTCGTAACCATACTTTATTGGATATGGTGCGATCTATGATGTCTCTTATCGGTTTACCACTATTGTTTTGGGGTTATGCATTAGAGACAGCTGCATTCACTTTAAATAGGGCACCATCAAAATCCGTTGAGACGATGCCTTATGAACTTTGGTTTGGCGAGAAACCAAAGTTGTCGTTTCTTAAAGTTTGGGCTGCGATGCTTATGTGAAAAAGTTTTCACCTGGTAAGCTCGAACCCAAATCGGAGAAGTGCGTCTTCATAGAATACCCAAAGGTAACTATTGGGTACACCTTCTATCACAGATCCGAAAGCAAGATTCGTTGCTAAGATGGATCCTTTCTAGAGAAGGAGTTTCTCTCGAAAGAAGTGAGTGGGAGGAGAGTAGAACTTGATGAGGTAACTGTACCTGCTCCCTTATTGGAAAGTAGTTCATCACAGGAACCGGTTTCTGTGACAACTACACCAATCAGTGAGGAAGCTAATGATATTGATCATGAAACTTCAGATCAAGTTTCTACTGAACCTCGTAGGTCTTCCAGAATAAGATCCGCACCAAAGTGGTACGGTAATCCCGTTCTAGAAGTCATGTTACTAGACCATGATGAACCTACGAACTATGAGGAAGCGATGATGAGCCCAGATTCTGCGAAATGGCTTGAGGCCATGAAATATGAGATAGGATCCATGTATGAGAACAAAGTATGGACTTTGATTGACTTGCTCGATGATCAGCAAGCCATGTTAAATAAATGGATCTTCAAGAGGAAGACGGACACTGATAGTAGTGTTACTATCTACTAAGCTCGACTTGTTGCGAAATGTTTTCAACAAGTTCAAGGTGTTGACTACAATGAGATTTTCTCAATTGTAGCGATGCTTAAGTCTATCCGAATCATGTTAGCAATTGCCACATGTTATGAAATCTGGCAAAACTACATTCTTTAATGGATTTATTAAAGAAGAGTTGTATATGATGCAACCAGAAGGTTTTGTTAATCCTAAAGGTGCTAACAAAGTGTGCAAGCTCCAGTGATCCATCAATGAACTGGTGCAAGCATCTCGGAGTTGGAATATATACTTTGATGAGTTGATCAAAGCATATGGTTTTATACAGACTTTTTGAGAAGCCTGTATTTACAAGAAAGTGAGTGGGAGCTCTGTAGCATTTCTAATATTATGTGTGGATGACATATTGTTAATTGGAAATGATATAGAAATTTTGGATAGCATGAAAGGATACTTGAATAAGAGTTTTTCAAAGCAAGACCTCGTTGAAGCTGCTTACACATTGAGCATCAAGATCTATATAGATAGATCAAGACGCTTGATAAGATTTTTCAATGAGTACATACCTTGATAATTTTTTTGAAATAGTTCAAAATGGAACAGTCAAAGAAGGAGTTCTTGCCTGTGTTGCAAGGTGTGAAGTTGAGTATTACTCAAGACCCGACCATGGCAGAAAATAGAAAGAGAATGAAAAGTCATTCCCTATGCCTCAGTCATAGGTTCTATAAAGTATGCTATGCTGTGAACCAGACCTATTGTATACCTTGATCTGTGTTTGGCAAAGGAATACAATTTTGATCTAATAGTAGATCACTAGACAGCGGTCAAGAATATCCTTAGCGAGGACTAAGGAAATACTTCTCGATTATGGAGGTGATAAAAGAGCCCGTCGTAAAGAGTTACATCGGAGCAAGCTTTTACACCGATCCAGATGACTCTAAGTCTCAATCTGGATACATATTGAAAGTGGGAGCAATTAGCTAGATTAGCTCCATGCAGAACATTGTAGACATAGAACATTTGCAAAATACATACGGCTCTGAATGTGACAGACCCGTTGACTAAACTTCTCTCACGAGCAAAACATGATCATACCTTAGTACTCTTTGGGTGTTAATCACATAGCAATGTGAACTAGATTATTGACTCCAGTAAACCCTTTGGGTGTTGATCACATGACGATGTGAACTATGGGTATTAATCACATACAGATGTGAATATTGGTGTTGAATCACATAATGATGTGAACTAGATTATTGACTCTAGTGCAAGTGGGAGACTGAAGGAAATATGCCCTAGAGGCAATAATAAAGTTATTATTTATTTCCTTATATCATGATAAATGTTTATTATTCATGCTAGAATTGTATTAACCGGAAACATAATACATGTGTGAATACATAGACAAACATATAGTCACTAGTATGCCTCTACTTGACTAGCTCACTAATTAAAGATGGTTATGTTTCCTAACCATAGACATGTGTTGTCATTTGATTAATGGGATCACATCATTAGGAGAATGATGTGATTGATATGACCCAGTCCGCTAGTCTAGCACTTGATCGTTTAGTATATTGCTATTGCTTTCTTCATGACTTATACATGTTCCTGTATCTATGAGATTATGCAACTCCCGTTTACCGGAGGAACACTTTGGGTGCTACCAAACGTCACAATGTAACTGGGTGATTATAAAGGAGTACTACAGGTGTCTCCAAAGGTACATGTTGGGTTGGCGTATTTCGAGATTAGGTTTTGTCACTCCGATTGTCGGAGAGGTATCTCTGGGCCCTCTCGGTAATGCACATCACTATAAGCCTTGCAAGCAATGTAGCTAATGAGTTAGTTACGGAATGATGCATTACGTAACGAGTAAAGAGACTTGCCGGTAACGAGATTGAACTAGGTATTAGATACCGATGATCGAATCTCGGGCAAGTAACATGCCAATGACAAAGGGAACAAAGTATGTTGTTATGCGGTTTGACTGATAAAGATCTTCGTAGAATATGTAGGAGCCAATATGGGCATCCAGGTTCCGCTATTGGTTATTGACCAAGAATAGTTCTAGGTCATGTCTACATAGTTCTCGAACCCGTAGGGTCCGCACGCTTAAGGTTTCGATGACAGTTATATTATGAGTTTTGATGTACCGAAGGAGTTCGGAGTCCCGGATGAGATCAGGGACATGACGAGGAGTCTCGAAATGGTCGAGATGTAAAGATCGATATATTGTACGACTATATTCGGAGTTCGGAAAGGTTCCGAGTGATTCGGGTATTTTTCGGAGTACCGGAGAGTTACGGGAATTCGCCGGGGAGTATATGGGCCTTATTGGGCCATACGGGAATAGAGCAGAGAGGCCAAAAGGAAGGAGGCCTACGCCCCCCCCCCTCTGGTCCGAATTGGACAAGGGGCGCAGCGCCCCTTCCCTTCTTCCTCTTCCCCTCTTTTCCCTTCTCCTACTCCAACAAGGGAGGTGGAATCCTACTAGGACTAGGGAGTCCTAGTAGGACTCCACACTTGGCGCGCCCCCTCCTAGGGCCGGCCTCCTCCCCCCTTGCTCCTTTATATACAGGGACAAGGGGGCACCCCATGACACACAAGTTGATCTACGGATTGTTCCTTAGCCGTGTGCGGTGCCCCCCTCCACCATATTCCACCTCGGTCTTATCGTCGCGGAGTTTAGGCGAAGCCCTGCGCCGGTAGAACATCATCATTGTCACCACGCCGTCGTGCTGACGGAACTCATCCCCGACGCTTTGCTGGATTGGAGCCCGGGGAATGTCATCGAGCTGAACGTGTGCTGAACACGGAGGTGCCGTACATTCGGTGCTTGGATCGGTCGGATCGTGAAGACGTACGACTACATCAACCATGTTGTCATAATGCTTACGGTCTACGAGGGTACGTGTACAACACTCTCCCCTCTCGTTGCTATACCATCACCATGATCTTGCGTGTGCGTAGGAAATTTTTTGAAATTACTACGTTCCCCAACAGATGTTGTTTTATGTGTAGAAAAAAAAAGTTCTCGGAATGACCTCCAAATCCACGGAGGCACTTTTTGGAATTAATAAGAATTTCTGGGCGAAAGAAATACACCAGGGGGCCTAGGGCCTGTCCACGAGACAGGCCCCCCTGTAGGGCGCGCCCGCCTATCTCGTGGGCCCCCTGGACCTCCACCGACCTCAACTCCAACTCTATATCTTCCGTCTCATGGAGAAAAAATCAGAGAGAAAATTTCATCGCATTTTACGACGCGGAGCCGCCGCCAAGCCCTAATCTCTCTCGGGAGGGCTGATCTGGAGTCCGTTCGGGGCTCCGAAGAGGTGGATTCGTCGCCGTCGTCATCATCACCATCCTCCATCACCAATTTTATGATGCTCACCGCCGTGCATGAGTAATTCCATCGTAGGCTTGCTGGACGGTGATGGGTTGGATGAGATTTACCATGTAATCATGTTAGTTTTGTTAGGGTTTGATCCCTAGTATCCACTATGTTCTCAGATTGATGTTGCTATGACTTTACTATGCTTAATGCTTGTCACTAGGGCCCGAGTGCCATGATTTCAGATGTGAACCTATTATGTTTTCATGAATATATGTGTGTTCTTGATCCTATCTTGCAAGTCTATAATCACCTATTATGTGTTATGATCCGACAACTCCGAAGTGACAATAATCAGGATACTTCTCGGTGATGACCGTAGTTTGAGGAGTTCATGTATTCACCATGTGTTAATGCTTTGGTCCGGTTCTCTATTAAAAGGAGGCCTTAATATCCCTTAGTTTCCGCTAGGACCCCGCTGCCACGGGAGGGTAGGACAAAAGACGTCATGCAAGTTCTTTTCCATAAACACGTATGACTATTTACGGAATACATGCCTACATTACATTGATGAACTGGAGCTAGTTCTATATCACCCTATGTTATAACTATTGCATAAGGAATCGCATCCGGCATAATTATCCATCACTGATTCATTGCCTACGAGCTTTTCATATATTGTTCTTCGTTTATTTACATTTCCGTTGCTACTGTTACAACTACTAAAAAACTCAAAAAAATTGGCAAGGGAACAGCGGCGTGACGAGCGGCGGAGACGAGCAGCGGCCGTGGTCTACGACTGGCAAGGGGACAGCGGCGTGATGTACGAGTACGCATACGGGTACACGAGGCGAGTGTTGCGGGTGAGCTGGGCTGGAACGCGGGCGTTGATCTAGAAGGACGCAAACCACGTACATGTACAATAAATGCAAAGGACTGGGAAGGAAAGATACGAGTGCATCGAGTGGTTGCGCACCCCCGATCGTGCGGCTGGCGAGCGACCGGCCTAGTGCTTGCGCCGCTTCGCCGGCGCCTATCAGCCCCCAATTTTATATCTGACGGGAAGCCTATCACATTGCTCATGGAAAATGGCTGGCAGTAGAACAGGATAGCATGCATTTGGCAATAATCTACAGTTTGGTCTAACATATATTTCCTCCGTTCCGAAATGTAAGTCTTTATGGAGATTCCACTATAAACCACATACGGATGTATATAGATGCATATTAAAAGTAGATTCATTCATTTTCCTCCGTACGTAGTCCATCTAGTGGAATCTCTAGAAAGACTTATATTTAGGAACGGAGGGAGTATTTGCATAAAAAGGATGTATCAAGAAACGAGACGGTCTTATAGAATCACATCTATAAGAGTTTGTGCTATAGTATCTTTTTCTCTCGAAGGGACTACAAAAATTTCCCTAGTAGGAACATGATCTTTATTCCATCATTTTTGCTACATGGTCTACCAATGTTGGTGATAAAATTTTGAGGATAACCCTAAACCCAAAAAACAGTAGAGGTGTTTTAGCCTTTTACATTAGCAGCCCTCAGAAATTATTCAAAGGTAGCATTCCCTGCATGCTGCTGCATTTGTTGTGACGGATCGTCCTCCGTCAAGCATAATTGGATTAACCATCATTCTATTGTATCCCTACTAAAGAGCCACTTGCCGCAAGTATCCTGCGTCAACAATATGCATGATTCAATTGATTGTTGCCAGCAATAGTGGCTGCCAATTAATGAAAGCTGTAGTTCAGAAGCAGTTGCTCTTGTAGAGGATTTGGCAGTTTCAGCCGTGCCTTCAGGTTTTAGGTGCACCCACTCATATGAATGTGTGCAGTTTGCAAGAAACGAGAATAATCAGATTTTTTTTTAATATTTAGTGAAGTTTTTTAGCTTTTCTTTGAACCTTCTCATGGTATTTGTTACCAACATTAATATCCATAGATTTCTGAAAAACGGAAAATATTGGTCAGACTTTTCAAACAGTTCATATAAATATTGCTTTGAGACATTCTACTCAGATGATCTGTGACAACAGAATTATTTGTATTTAAGAAATCAATATTAACCTGCTTTGTGCAAATCGCAAATTGTAGTAAGTCTGAAGTTGTTCACAAGAAGTTCTCAGTTCTAAATTCAATACGTTCTTCTTTTGAAGTGTTTTGCTAGGGCTAAGATTGCGGGACCTTGTGCTCAAATTTGCAAAGTAGCGCCTGATTGTGTGCGTGTAAGTCCCCGATTCCCAGACCACCACACGGCTAGGCATGGTAATAGTCTTCCATGCAACCAAACACTTCCCTCCAGTGACCACCTTCTTCCCTTCCTAGAAGTAACAATTTTTCCAGACTAATTGAGCGTTGAATTGATCAGAATGAGACGCCCTCCCCATGATAGAAAAGTGGATAGCCTGCCAGATAATATTTTATCCACCTTTTGGATCACAAGCCATGTGGTATAGACAAAGGGTACCCTAGGTAACTGCATGTAAAGTCTGAGACAGTGCATTCCAAAATGGCAGCATAGGCTCAGCGATATCTTCTTGGTTCATATTTCTAGAACCAAAGATGCTTTTGCTGAAATTGATGTGTAAGGCGGTCAAGTACGAAAAAATGACGAGTATGTTCTTGGTCACACTAGCTTGTCCAATTTCCCCTTTGAGCAGTAGTAACGTGTCATCAGCATAATGCGCTATCCCCAGCCATTCGATCGGGTCCGCAACTAGGATCAAGTGGTAGGTTGAGAGAGGGCCACCCAGGCCTGGCCCTGACGGGGGAGGGGCGGCTGCCTCGGGCCCCGAAAATCCCCAAAACCAAGGGGCCCAACAAGGGGAACATGCTTGTACTGCCATATTGGGCCTAGGCCAACTACCAAAGCCCTAACAACATCTACAACCGGGTGCCCCATGGGAACTCCTATTGGACGCTCGCTGCGGCAAGCAGTCGGCGCTTCGCATAGGGCAGGTGCGAGGGAGCGACCGAGTGGGCCGGCCCGTTTAGCGTTACAGCAGACCCCGGTTTTGGAACCTTCTATGATGTTTCCAGCCGGTTTTTTTCCGGTTTTGGGAACCTTCTAGAAGGTTCCTGAACCGGCTTTTTCTTTTTCAGTTTCTTTTTCGTTTTTCTTTTTTCTATTTCTCTTCTTTTACTTTTTTCTTTTTTTTGTTTCCTTTTTTCTGTTTCTTTTTCTTTTCCTTTTTTTTCTTTTCAAGTTTATTTTCAAAAAAAAAACGAATTTCATTTTTTTCCTGTTTTTCAGATTTTGTTCAACAATTCAAAAAATGTTCCCATTTCACAAATTTGTTCATAAATTCAAAAAATGTTCCTGCTTTCAAATTTTTGTTCTGAATTTTCAGAAAATGTTCCTGTTTTTTCAAAAATTGTTCAAATTAGTTTTATTCATTTTTTGAGAAATTTGAAAATTAATGGCATGGATTTAAAAAATGCCTGTTTTCAAAAATTGTTCACAAATTTCAAAAAATGTTCTTATTTTTCAATTTTTTGTTCATGTATTAAAAAATGTTCTTATTTTTCAATTTTTTCAAAAATGTTCTTATTTTTTAAATCATGTTCAGTTTATGCAGCTGAAAAATGTTCACCTATGTAAAAAATGTTCACACTTTCAAAAAATGTTCGAAGCACTAGAAAAAAGTTTCCGCTTCAACTGTTTGGTCATGTATATAAAAAATGTTCTCCTTTTCAAAATTGTTCTCAGTTAAAAGAAATTTGTTCTGAATTTAAAAAGTTGTCCCCATTTTCAAATTTTGTTCACCAATTCCAAAAAAATTATTCACAAATTTCAATAAATGTTCTTATTTTCAAATTTTTGTTCATGTATGAAAAAATGTTCTTGTTTTTCAAAAAATGTTCTTAGTTTTTTAAATCTTGTCAGTTTAAATTTTTGTTCATGTATGAAAAAATGTTCTTGTTTTTCAAAAAATGTTCTTAGTTTTTCAAAAAAAGAACATTTTCTGAAAATCATGAACATTTTTTAAACAGGACCATTTTCCAAATTCCAAAACCAAATTTGGAAATGTGAACAAATTTTGAAATTCCTGGACAAAATTTGCAAACACGATTTTTTAAAGTGGAAGAATTTTAAACTCCAAAAAATGAAAATATGAAGAATTTTTGGAATTTGTGGAGGAAATTTGAAAACAAGAACCTTTTTAAAATTTATGAAGAAAATGAACAAAAACATTCCAAACATTTTTTGTGAAACAAGAACAATTTTTTAAATGCCCGAACATTTTTTAAATGATGAACATTTTTTCCAAACTACGAACATTTTTAACAATTGAACGTTCTTTAGAAATACGAATAAATTTTAAACTTCTGAAACAATTTTCAAAACAAAGAAACAAAAAAACGAAAAAGGAACACAGAAAAAATAAAAGAAAGAAGAAAAAGAAACAGAAAAAAGGATTAAAGAGATGAAACAGAAAAATAAAAAATAAAAACGAAAGAAAACAATAAAATTGGTATAAAAATAAAAAACCGGTTCAGGGAACCTTCTGGAAGGTTCCCAAAACCGACTGCCTCGCTGTAAGGAAGTGGGCCGGCCCAGGTCTTGCGCTCGGGGGAGATCGCCTGTGCAAATGCCCGACATTTCGACGCAGTTAGCGTCAAATAGGAATTTCCGTGCCCCATATCCACCGCAAATGGCCGGTCAGCCTGCATGGTCACAGCCCGGTCAAGATTTTGCCACCCAACCAGACCAGGCAAACCCGGCCCAAACGCCCGGGTTGCATGATACTTCCCATATTCAAGCCATATGTGGGGCCAGATATGGGGACGATTGGATGCGCCCGCCACGTCAAATTGGCCGTAGGGACCCACGCAGAAACCCATCAACTCGACAGGCGCATCCTCCTATTTTCGGTGAGGGAGGTGAGGACACATTCATGGGGCAGTGTGGCGCCTGTTCGGCGTGCCGCCTAAGGGATTAAATCTGGCTATTTAAGCCAGACAACGGCAACCCAACCCTAGCCCGTTACCATTTCTAACCCCCCCCTCCGCGCCATCGCCTTCAAAATTCCTTCGCTGCCAGCCGCTAGCCATGGCCCAGAAAAGGATCACCACCTATGCCATGCTCACTTTAGAGTTGCGGTTGCAGCTGCTAGAGGAGATCTGAGCCAGGCGCGAAGCTCGATCACAACCTGCCTGCCTCCGGACTCGTCGGAGCCGAGGAGGAGGAGCAAGAGTTGCATGAGCAGGAGGAGGATGCGGATGAGGAGGAGGAGGAAGAAGCCAAAGGATAGGATGATCTGGTGCCTCCGGCTATGGGCTTCGCCATGGCCACCATGCTGGCAGAGTTCGAGCTCGCCCAAGTCGAAGAGGCGGTTGAGCAGCAAGCCATCCTCGACTCCATTCAATTGCAGGCGGAGGTGGAGGCCAATCGCTGCTTCCTCTGGGAGGTGGACATGGCACTGGAGGTGCTCTTTGCCGACGAGGAAGACGATGGGGAGGAATCGCCTTTGTGCCCGGCCGCAAATGACCATGAGACTAGTGGCTCTGTCACAAACTTCATCAATATCTCAGACAAGGAGGACGAGTAGTATAATTGGTACTCCCTCCGTCACGGTTTAAAAGGCGCGCTTGGAAATTCTCTGGGATCTAGGTGGTTATCTATTGGTTGTGAGATGGGCTAAAAGTTAGCATTCACACTACGCATGCATATAGAAATAGTATATCAAAGTACTAATTAGCTACTAGAAATAAATGCAATGCGCCCTAAACCTTGTCTATTGTGGAAATGCACGCAAATTTAACTGTGCCTTCTAAACTGTGACAGAGGAAGTAGTAATACATACGTAGATCGTTCCATTGCTTGCTATTCTATGAAAATACAAATCATGAAATGGGTAGTATGGTTGTGGGAGGTGAAATATGAGGTACGACTATCACCGTCCGGGGACGTACCCGGCCGCGTCCATGGTTGTTTGGCAACTCAAATTAGCTATGTGTAGTTGTAGATGCTGCATAGCACCGATGACACATACGCCAATAATGTGAGACCGCTTGATTCCAGCGATTTTCAGTAAAGCGATCTCAGTTGATTCTTCCCGGTGTCACTTCAAGCACTGAGATCCTACGTGACAAGGCAACTAGAATGACCAGAAGGACCAGTCAACATCCCTGCCAAGATGAGGTGGAACCCCCCACCCCAGATACTCAGTTGAAGAACAAATTGCCAGAACCGCTACAGAACACTAAGAAAAGTGCAATTGATCTCCTGCTGGAAAATGGGAACCTAGATGATGGATTCAGCCTTCTGAGAGAGATGGAAACCTGGGAAGATGATGGGATTAACACCGAAGATGAGGAGGAGGACATGCCAATGGAACCCCTGCACCTCCCTGAGAACAATGCTGAGTTTGATGATGATGAGCACCAAAGATATGAGAAGGATTTCCCCCCAATCCAGCAGCACCATGCTAAGAATTGGGGTCCTATCCAGGCAACTAGAATGAGTGCTAGGGTTGCTGGGGACACCAGGACCATTCTTCAGAAAGCTCAACAGTTCAAATGCACCCAAGATGCTGGAACCAACAAAGAAGGTATAAAAAACACAACATTCTCCCTCTTCAATAATCCCAATTTCCTTTATGTTGCTGATAAGATAGGCATAGATGTCAATTTAGATATAGAAGTTGATGCTACCCCAACCAGTAGGGCTACCTGCCCAAGAAGGGTGGGGGATGTAATCCTTGACAGAACTGAAGGTTCTGATTCAGATTTCATCACCCCCACAAAACTGCCTGGTGATGACAATGTGGAATCTAGCAGTAGTGAGCTATGGTATTTGGTATGTAAGAATAGAAGGGGCAAGCACCCCAAAACTAGACTGATTACATGAATGCTCTGTTCTGGAATGTGAGAGGCATTACTTCCCCTGGTAGGAAAACTTTGATCCTGGAAAACATGGCCAAAACCCATGCTTCCATTGTGGGCTTCCAGGAAACTAAAAAAGAGGAGTTGTCTGACTCCTTTCTGAAATCTTTAGTAGGAAATAGGATTTTTTTTCCTGGCATCACTTACCATCCAAAGGCTATGCTGGAGGCATCCTAATGGGAGTGGACCTGGATATGTTTGACTGTATCTTGGTCCAATCTAGAATTTTCTGTTAGTTGTGTTATTAAAATGAAAAACACTGATAATCCCTTTAGAGTCATTACTGTCTATGGTTCTCCATATGAAGAAGGGAAGGAGAGATTTATCTCTGAACTACATCCCCTATTTCTAGAGGACCCCCTCCCCACCCTAATAGGGGGTGATTTCAACTTGGTTAGATATGCCAAAGATAAAAGTAACAGAAACATTAATCATAGATGGAGTGATAACTTTAATGCCTGGATTGAAATCTGGAGCTTACTTGAGATCAAGCTTTCCAGCAGGAAATTCACCTGGGCAAATAATCAGGTAGATCTGATCATGTCCACAATAGATAGACTTTTCTGTAACACTGAGTTAGACATGATTTTCCCCCTGGCATCCTGTAGGGCCTTGCCTAGGTGTGGGAGTGACCATGCCCCCATAATTTGGGAGTCTGGTCTTAACCAAGCTCCTAAATGCAGCAGCTATAAAATGGAGAAGTGGTGGCTCCTGAGGGAGGACTTCACCAATCTAGTTGCCAGCATTTGGAATGAGCCTACAAATGCCCCCTCACATATTGAGAATTGGCAAATTAAAATTAGGAAGCTCGGGAGAATCACTAAGGGGTGGAGCTCTAATGAGGAAGCTCAACTTAAAAGATATAGAAAGATCCTCCTAGAGGAATTTGATAAGTTAGATGTCAAGTCTGAAACCATAACCCTCTCTGAAGCTGAATTTTCTAGAATTAGATTCATCCACTCTGAGCTTCAGAAAATCTGGCTCCAAGAGGAAGTTAAGGCTAAGCAGAGATCTAGGGATAGAGAGATCAAAGAGGGTGACAGGAACACCGCTTATTTCAATGCAGTAGCCAACCAGAGAAGGAGGAAAACAGTCATCCACTCTCTGAATGGCCCTGAAGGCCCTGTCACTGATAACTCTGAGATGCTCAAAATTGCAAGTGACTATTATAAAGATTTGTTCAAGAAAAAGAATAGGAACGGCTTTAGGATGAATCCAAACTTGTTCTCTGAGGGAGAAAAGGTAACTACTGAGGAAAACAATATCCTAGAATCTCCTTTTTCAGAGGAGGAAGTCAAATAGGCTGTTTTTGACTCCTACTCCGATGGAGCCCCAGGGCCTGATGGGATTCCTTTCTTCTTCTACCAAAACTTCTGGGAGCTAGTAAAGAATGATCTGATGAATATGTTCTCTGACTTCCATAGAGGGGAGCTTAGTATTCACAGACTTAACTTTGCTATGTTGACCCTGATCCCCAAAGAAGCTGATGCTTCTTCCATGAAGAAATTTAGACCCATCAGCCTTTTGAATTGTAGCTTTAAGATTTTCACCAAAGTCCTCACCAATAGACTATCTAAAATCTTGCAATGATTGGTAGCTAGCAACCAATCTGCCTTTCTAAAAGGCGGGTATATCCTAGAAAGTGTGGTCACAACTCATGAGGTTCTGCACTCAATTCACTCTAGTAAAAGGCAAGGTCTAGTGCTGAAGCTAGATTATGAAAAAGCCTTTGACAAAGTTAACCTAGATTTCTTAGAAGATCTTCTTTAGTTTAGAGGCTTTGGAGAAAGATGGATACAATGGATTAAGAAGATTACCCATGGAGGGTCCATTGGTGTCAAAGTAAACAACAGTGAGAGTGATTTCTTTCTCATAGGAAAAGGGCTCAGGCAGGGAGACCCCATCTCCTCGCTGTTGTTTAACCTTGTAGTCGATGCACTCACCAGAATGCTGATGAAAGCAGCTAGCCAGGAAATGATCTCAGGGTTTTGTCCAGAGGCATGCCCTGGGGGGATCATTTGCCTGCAGTATGCAGATGATACCATCCTCTTTCTAGACAAAAACCTGCAACATGCTTCAAATCTGAAGATGATTCTAAGCTGTTTTGAACAGGTTTCTGGGATGATAATCAACTATAGTAAAAGTGAGCTGATCCCCATTAATATGGAAGTGGAGGAAACAGTGTGCTTCATTCAAATCCTAGGATGTACTGAAGGTGCTTTCCCCATTAAGTATCTAGGGATCCCCCTTCACTATGAGAAACTTAGAAGAGAGGATATACATCCCCTCATAGATAAGATCATGAAGAGGATTGCTGGATGGAGAGGAAAGCTACTTTCCTACAAAGGCAGGCTAGTGCTTATCCAGGCTTGTCTGGCCAGCATCCCCATATATTTGCTGTCCTTTTTCAAATTCCCAAAATGGACTATTGACATGATCAATTCACAAATGGCTAACTGCCTGTGGAATGATTTTGAAGGGCATAGGAAGCTTCACCTTGCTAGTTGGAAAATGATTTGTATGAAAAAGGAGTTTGGAGGCCTTGGTATCCCAAACCTCCAAGAGGTGAACACTTGCCTTTTAGGCTCTTGGGTCAAAAGATTTTATGAAGAAGGAGATAAACCTTGGAAAGCCATTATAGAACAAAGATACTTGTCAGGGAAACCTAACCTCTTTGCTGTCAATCCCACTCCAAACTCTTCTAGATTTTGGAAAGGATTCCAATCCATCGTCCAAAATATGAAGTTTGGATTCAGATGGAAAGTGGGCAATGGTGAGAGGGTTAGGTTCTGGGAAGATACTTGGTTTGGGACTTCCCCTCTAGCTACCCAATTTTGTCCTATATACTTAGTTTGTAATGAGCAAACTAAGACTATTAAAGAAGTCTGGAATGGGGAAACACTCAAACTAACCTTCAGAAGAAACTTTGATGACAAACTTATGGCGCAATGGTACCACCTGGTTGAATGTGCTAGGAACATTGCCCTCTCTGATGATACAGATTCACTGATATGGCAGCTTGAAAGTAAAGGGGTTTACTCTTCAAGCTCCCTGTATCATGTGATCAATTTCCGTGGGGTGCAGCTAGTTTTCATTCATGCGGTGTGGAAGCTTTATGTACCTCCTAAAATTCATGTTTTCTTGTGGCTTTTTTCTTATAACAAGCTAATGACCAGAGATAACCTACGTAAAAGGCACATCATTAAACCCCTTCACTGTGTCTTCTGCTCGGATCAAGAAACTAACTCGCACTTGTTTTTTGATTGCATAGTGGCTAAAAATATCTGGTTATTAGTGGCTGACCACTTTCAGATTCGGATAGGGACAGGGTATGAATCTGTAGCCAGATTCTGGGTCTCTAAGAAGAAGAACTCAGCCCTGAACATAGTTTCTTCTGCTGTCCTTTGGTGTTTGTGGAAGTATAGGAACTCTGTCATCTTTAACAACACCATTTGGACATCGATTTCGCAGGTTTGGAGACTGATCCTCAGGACCCTCAAGTTCTGGGCGATCTTGGCACCCGTGTGTGGCAAAGTTCGCCTGGAGATTTTCCTGGCGGAGCTAACAGAGCACTTGAGGCAACCTCTGCAGATAACGAATGGCTGAGGCTGGAAGAATCTGCAAATGATGGGGTTGTGAACAAATGGGGCAAGCTGAAGATCTCTGAAGGCGACTGGGATTTCCATTCTCCAAGGAAACAAGGAGGCCTGAAGAGCAAAAGCATGTTGGGCAGCCCGGTGTCGACGCTCGCCTGTTGGTCCCCTCAAGCAGCTTCAGCGCCGCCTTTCAAGTTCACAAGATCCACGGGGATGGGAGCAGACAAAGCTCAGGAGATTTCAGCTTGATTCCACTGCTCTGAGTTCGGGCCTGCGTGCCGCTTGATCTGCTGGGAGATCTGTAATCCGGTTTTCCTTTTTCTCTCTTAGTTCTTGTTAAAGTTGAACTACTCCTCTAAGTGAGCTGCTGTATGACTGGATGATACTTTCTGTGGCTTCATGCTCAGTAATGGAGCCGGGGAGGGGGACCTCCCTGTTCATCTAAAAAAGATCCTACGTGACCATGCTCGAGCACGACAAGTTCGTTAACTGTTCTGTTCAGCTCTACCCGGCTGGCCCAACATCGTACGCCATGGCCGCATCCTTCCTTCCTAATTTCCCCCTTGTTCACCCAACCTGATTCCTCCCACCTACACGGCTACACCCCTCCATCTAATCCATTACTATCTGATGTCTATGTATCAAGACTCCTTATGTGATGAGGATGGAAAAGCTGAACAACAAATTTATTGCTAATACACGGGTAAATTTTCAGGTACAGCAGCAAAATCAGAAAAGGGATGGACAGAGGCAACATTCTCTCCTTTTCTGGATTTTATCAAGGAAGATCACAACTAGTCTTTGAGTAGCTGGACATTTGACTGACTCATAGTTCTCAAGACTGTGTGAGGTATCATTGATTTCTTTTCCTGGTACATATTTGCAAATTACACTTGCCGCACAATCATGATTGATAAACCATCAAATCTTGGCTGTTGTTTTATTTTTGAAAAAAAATGATAGCCCCATTCTCCTTATGCTACTCCTACCGTGCGACCAGACCTATGCATGTCGTTTAATCTCTAGACTCCAAGATTTCCCATTGCCGTTCCGCACACTACCACGTCGAGAGGTTTAGAGGCTGAGTCACCAAGAGGAGACTGCACATCGCCCGAAGTTATGTCCATATTTCATATATGAACATTCTTTTTGATGCACTTCAAAGTGTTTACTATAGTAAGATTTCATCTATAAATAAATACATTGGTTATTATTGATGTTTATGTCAAAGGGCCCTGGGTTATAGGTTCGCCCAGGACCGGCCCTCCGGTCACCCTGACGGACTCCACATCTTGACTGGAATTGCTCTCCCAACTCCACATTCATTAGGATGCGAACATTTCAGGTTTCCAAAGTAAAATTCTGAAAATAGGTGCGTAGATCCAATACAGTAGGCATTTTAAAGCAGTGTTTAAATATATTACCCATAAGTTTTTCTCACCACCAATATCCAAAACTAACCAAAAATAACAACTGACTAGGCACAATCGTCGCTCTAGTAGCAGCCGTGAGCACTTATTTTAAGAGATTGTTATAATTCTTTGACAATCAACATATTGTTATCTTGACAGACAAGGAGAATTCATGTGTGAGTCGCTCCTTAATCCGATACCTGCTAGCTTTGTCAACAAGGGATCTTGTGGACTCAAGTTCAAGGTCCATGGCATTGCACTCATCACAAGGGTGTTTACCACGCAGGTCGATTCTCTTCAAGCCCACGGCTCGTTCCATGAATAGCTTTAGATAGTTTGTCACCTTGTCTTCGTCCTCGAACCCTGCCATCACCAGTAACTTCAAGTTCAAGTGCTTCCAATCCTTGGATGGTTCCCACAACATGTTGGTCTTCTGGGAACTATACTCAGACGGTTTGACACATGGATGTTGATTTCGAAGCAACTTCATGCATGCACACAGAAGATAAACACAAATTACAGAATAATGTAGAAACAATTGAAGTAACACATCAGGTTATAAAAGAAATGAAACCAGCAATACCAGTATTTATGTTCAAGGTGAAGCTTACTGTAAAATTCAGTAGGGCAGGTGCAGCTTCGACGAGAAACATGGTCCAGTTCAGATCGCACTCAGGAAAGATACAGTAAAGATACACCTCGGTCAGGTTTCTGAATATTGTAGTGAGGTGCTTAGGATGTTCTAGTTGAATCCAAATCTGCAGCAAAAGCAAGAACACAACAGACAACTACAATTAGTAGGTACTAATTAAGAAGAAATATGATATGTACTACTAGATGCGAAGAGAAATTCATGTGGAGTGTTGAAATAAACGTACCATTTCGCAACCAAAATTGAGACACAATCTCGACAGATTCGTGGCACTCAAGCACTCGCTTAGCGCAAATGGCGCCTGCCACACCCCAGCACGTGAACCGAGGTTCACTTCAAGAAGTTGGGGAACGCACCGGAGGGCTCTCGCAGGGCCAAGACCAGCACCATATTTCTCTTAGCTTGGGGACGGAGATGAGCTCGATACATGTGCAAGCAAAGTCAATGAACTGAAGCTCCTGGAGCCCGGAGCACGGTGTGTCGATCTTGAGTGCGGAGTGATGATCAACCAGTCTGCAAGATATCAGGATGAGGTGCTTGAGCTTATCACAAGCTTTAATGAAGCTCGCAACGTCATCATCTCCAAACGCTAGGTTCTGGAGGGTTAGCCTGGTGAGCCACCGGAAGGCGACGGGGCAGGCACGGGAGAAGGACATGAACCGCTCCGCCTGCCCCATCTCGGCGAGTAGCTGAGTGGTGTCGTCGGTGCTTGGGGCCGGCGGTAATATATAAAACTCGAGCCATTCGGTATCGCCGCGGCTGACGATGTCCTCAACGCCGCCGCCGATGGAGCTCAGTTGGAGAGGGTCCGACATGTAGAAGCGTAGGACGAGGGTCTTGATAGCACGACTGCACGCGGGGCACGGAGGAGGACACACGGAGAGCAACCTCCGTGCCGCGCTCATGAACGCGTCCATGATCTCGACCGGCGTGGCGGTGGCGCCATGGAACTGGTCGACCCCGAGCTCTAGGTGCGAGAGCTGGTGAGGGAGGTGGCGCCAGCGCGTGGAGGCGGCGCCGACACGGAGTGCCTCACGCAGGTGGAGGCGTTCGAGGATTCCGAGGAGGAGGTGGTCGGGAAGCCTGCTGATCATGTCCTCATCCTGGCCGATATCGATGTTGGACGGCGATGACTTGTTGCGCGGCGGCAGAGAGGTGAGGCGGCGGCCCGATCGCAACTCCATCGATGCAAAACCCTCCTCGATCGTCTCGTCCCGTCCTGGTAATATGAACGGCGGTGGAGAAAGATTTTGGTGGACTCCTAATAACAGATCGGAAATGTTAACGCCCACACGTGTGGGCATTAGCCAACTCACCCACACGTCTCTATCACCGTCCAGTAACTTCTGCACGAATCTTGGCACGAATTAGCTGATTTTGTATGTCACGTAGGACAACTCGCGTGTGTGGTGTGTGAGAGAGGTCGCCCACACATCCGTTTTACCACACGGAGGGACCGGTGTGTGGGCGTTCAGCAGTTCGCGCCACACGCCACTTTGCACGCACACACAAGGGCTAGTGTGTGGGTATTTGCCATCTCGCCCACACGCCCGTCTCCTCTCCCACACCCAAGCTGCTAGTTGCCATGTGTTTTTGCAGCGCACATGGCAACTGCCCCTAGTGTGCTTTATAAGCAGGTGGCAACTCTCTTTTTTTACCCGAGTGCCATGTGTTTTTGCAGGGTACACGGCCACTGCCTAGTGTGCACGTAAGCAGATGGCAACTCTCTTTTACCGAGTTGCCATGTGTTTTTGCATGGTACATGGCAACTGCCCCAACGTGCACGTACATGGCAACTGCCCTAACGTGCACGTAAGCAGATGGCAACTCTTCCTTTTTACATGGCAACTGCTCTAGCATGCTTGTGAGCACATGGCAACTCTCTCAACTGCCTAGTGTTAGTATGTGGCAACTCCTAAAGTTATGAAATCATGGCAACTACATTAGATCAGATCATACATGGCAACTGCAGTTGAGCAACCATGGCAACTGCAGTTGTCCGACATGGCAACCGTAGTTCAGCGACATGTCAACTGCAGTTAAACGAACATGGACGAGGGTCTGGACCATGGCAACTGCGGGCGCGCGGTGGGCGTCACGTGTGGCGTGCGGGACCAGGAGGGTACGAGGCCTGACATACGGGCGTGTGGGCGTTATCAACTTCGCCCACACGCACGCGTGTGAGAGGGTTCAGGAGGAAAAAAAAGGTGTGTGGGCATTAGTTGTTTTGCCCACATGTAGGTGTGTGGGCTGGTTGCTGTCCATGCCACACGAGGCGTGTGGCACAACTACCCGATACACCACACGTGTGGCAGTTATCGGGACCCTAACAGATTAAGTCATGCTTGACCTGTCAAGTAATTCAACCAACTTCCCTAAAAAAAATTTAGATCAACCAATCGGCGTGTTGGATTCCTGATTTTTGTCATGGGAAAAATCGTATACGACCAGGGTCGTACGTACCCAATCTAAAGACCCTCTACCATCTGCGCCAGCTGGCAAACCCGAATCTGAAAGCCGCAGCCGTTGTTCCGGTCGCTCGCGTCGTTCGTCGACGGCCCAGCTCGAGTCCCCGCTCTTTGACACCGGTGGCAACTCCCTTCCTTATTATTGAACCCTCCTTTGTATTTTGCACCTAGCTAGATTCAACTAACAACCAACGCAAAAAAAAAAGTTCAACTTACAAACTATTAATGCATGTCACAAAAGAATATACCATTGTGGTGCCTGGAAATGGGCAATGAAGCAGAATGACGCCTCATGGTGGTGCCATTCCAACCTTAAGAAATACTAGATGACCCGTTGCGCCAATGGCGCAAAGGCCGGGTGTAAGCCAAGTAGTGAAAGAGTGAACATATAACTCTTTTATCGTGGCTGCCTCAAAAGCATACTACACAGGAGTCTAAGCAGCAAATTACCGATAGTTAAATGCACATGATGGTCTTAGGGGATTACATAAGACCCAAAAGTATGATAAACACAGAAGTCTTGGTCTAATATTAAGTTATATAACAAGGAGCTCTTGCAACTTGCTTATATTGAGTAGACGATCAGGCGCAGTCCCTTGGGAGTGCATTTGAAGCTGAAAGCATATGCTTGCCCTTTGTTCATCTGTGCCTGAGCAAAGGCCGAGTGCAAGCCAAGTATTGAAAGAGTGTGGATTAACATATTGCTGCTCCAAAAGCACAACTCATGATACTGTATGCAGCAAGCAAACGACAGGCACACTGTATGCAGCAAGCAAGCGACAGGCATACGCACATGATTGTCATAGTTTGTTTTACATAAGATTCAAAATGATGCACTAAGTTATGTAGCAAAGAACTCTTGTGATCTTCTTAGATTGGATAGACAATCATGCAGAGGCCTTTGGACATGCGCTTGAAGGCGAAAGCATATATTTCTTTCATCATGGTTGTTTCAAAAGCATACCACACAGTAGTCTAAGCAGCAAATAATCGACAATCAAATGCACAGGATGGCCTTAGGGGATTACATAAGATCCAGAAGGATGATAAACGTAGAAGTCTTGGTTGGCATCTATAGTAATGCTAAATTATATAACAAGGGGCTTTTGCAACTTGCTTATATTGAGTAGACGATCAGGTGCAGTCCCTTGGAAGTGCATTTGAAGGAGAAAGCATATGCTTGCCCTTTGTTCATGCTAGATGACCCGTTGCGCCCATGGCTCAAAGGGTGAGAGCAAACCAAGCTTTCAGAACCTGCAAATTGGAATATTTTAGAGACCGGTCTTAAAATCCCTGAAGCATAAGGAAATAGATATTTAGGTATGATGTTCATAGATAGCGTTATATATTACATTGGTGGGATATCGGTTCATGGTAAGCAAAGCTACATAGACAGAGATGTGGCATATAAATAGCTTTGGTCACCCAGCTTATGATAACTGACATATGCAGTCATTTAGATCAGGTGGTTGTCGCTTCTTGCGCCATTGGCATACAAAATGACCTCATCATCTAAGCAACTCTTTATGGTGGCCATGTTTGGTGGTTGTCATTGGGCAAAGCAGAAATGTCTTCCATATCATCGTCAAATCTCCAATAATACTTGTTTGTTTTCTGTAGAATGTCCTTTGATTGTAAAGTTCTGCCATTAAGGCGATCCACAACATACATTATCTGTGAGAGAATATGATTATTGTCTTCAAGCATTGATGATGTTGTGGAGTTGGTATTTATGATGCAATAAAGTTCTTTTACTTCCGTGTGATTTCTCCTTAGACTATTGCACCTGTTATTGCTCACATAGTCTATTATTCCTTCTTTTTCTTTCAGCTCGTGTTCCAGAACTTCTTTTTGAACCAATTGTAGCTTATCATAGTTGAACTCTTGTATCACCTTGTTGTAAGAGGTTTCCATGTATTTAAGAGGTTTGTTTGTCAGGCGATCTTTACCCTCTTCCAGTTTTTCGTAGACATAAATGAATTATTGTTTTTTTTGCAAGTCCATTGTATACCTAGTACCCCAAATGGATAAAACTGAACAGTTGCCTCGAGACTAATGGTCCTTGCCTTGTGTGTTGAGTAAATTGCGTTTGGAAGGCCAAGCTATATTATCATAGCATCCAGAAGCACTTTTGATGGAATCTATTTTTTTTTCATCACAAGTTCACAACGGACTAATGATAGAGAGGAAGATATTATGAGCAAGTGTTTGAAGCTTTACAATGCATGCTTTTATATGCTCCTATATATCCATTATTTTTTTGTGACAAGAACATTGTGTTGATAAACAGTTGTAATGGTAACTGAATGTGGTGCTCACACGTACAATCTCGAACTATTATGGTTTACCGTTGAGTCCCATGTAAAAAACATGTGCGCGTTGAAAATATTTGCATTTTTTAGTAAGTTTGTGTCCGAGCAACCATCTCAAACCTGAAGCATTATGAGATTATTTGACTTTGTTAGTAGAAAAGTAGGTTTTATCAACCACTTAGGGTACTAATTCAAACCCTTCAAGATGAGAAATGATGTATAATTCAAACTTGCTGCGCTAAATGGCGCAGAGTCCCATATAAAACTATTAATGCTTTGAAATTATTTGCATTTGCTAGTAAATTCAGATTTTAGCAAACACTTAGTGTATCTATTGAAACCCTTGTAGATGAGAAGTTAAGAGGATTTATCTTCAAAAATGTATAATTGAGCGTGCACAATTTGGATCGATCACATTTGCAAACATGGGATTGAAACAACGGTTTACATAACTAATACCTTGCATTTAGGATAACATACAATAAGATAGAATCAAAGATATCGTTCTTCCATAGGGATTCTATAACCTTCATTGCATGGAACATAGAGCCTGATATTGAGCAAGTTGATGATTTTAGTTAATAAATGAATGCAAATCACAGAAGTTATTAAACTTTAGCGACTGCATAACCTTATCGATGATGGGATCAGGATATGACGATAATGAAAGTACTCCTAGATCAAGTATTGTAATAACCCATTTTATCATGTCAAACAAATGCAAATGCCTCTCATGGCATCACTTAATCACATAGTTGCCTGGTCATAATTGAATGAGAGGAGTGAATAGCAAAAAAACTACCACATTACGGGTCATCGTTCCAAAATCTACCGCTTTTTAATCTTTTTAAAAAGCTACCACAAAATTGTTCTGCTGTTACAAAAAACTACCATGTCGCACTGATGACTACTTTGGTTAACTTTAAACATTATTATGATAGCTCGGGTCCACTCGTCAGGTTGACCGTTTGATTTGACCGTTGACCATTGACAGGTTATGACAGGTGGGGCCTAAGTATTTTTTTAGCAAACAGGTCCCTGAAACAAAATATAAAAGCAATCGTGTCCCTGATTTTTTGTTAAAAAAAAGCAATCGCGTCCTCCCGGGAAGTTCATCGCCGGAGCCGGCCAGCACCACGTCGACGAGCTCGTCAGGGCCGTCCAGCTCTGGCCGTGGCCGGTGGGCAGCAGCAGCCGCGGTGGGCTGGAACCGCCCGAGCTCCTTGGCTGCTCCCCGCCCGTGCTTGAGCTCGCGGCCAGCGGCGGGGCGGCTGCTCGTGGCCAGCGGCGGGGCGGACCTAAGCAGGCGGCGGCGCGTCCATGGCGTGGTGGTGGTCCACCCTGGCGGCAGAGGCCGTGGCTGCGCCGGCCATGGTGGTGGCCAGCCCGGAGGCGCTCCCCATGGCATGGTGGTGGTTGGCCCTGGCGGCGGCAGCCGTGGCTGCGCCGGCCGTGGTGGTGGCCGGCCCGGAGGCGCTCCCCATGGCGTGGTGGTGGCCGGACCAGGCGGCGGCAGCGGCCGTGGCTCTGCCGGCCGTGGCGCTCGGGATTTTGAGAGATAAGGGAGAGAGAGGGGGGAGAAGAGAGATAAGGGAGAGAGAGAGAGCACTTACATGTGCACTACACCACGACACTGCATTCCCTACGGACGTGTGTTGGAAAAAGTCAGTATCGCCGACCGACGGTTGGTCAGAAAAACTTGCGGCAGATAGTCGGTAGGGGAAACATGCGAACAATTACAGACAATCGGTCAGGAATATGAAAATATTTACTGTCGAAAGATCGGTCGGGAAAGCTCTTGGGGAGCGCCTATATGACGCTCTTTACGTCAAACAGGCGTCTCTTCGCACAGAACATCCAACTGGCGGGCGCTTCGCACGTCCCAGTGGCGGGCAAGGTGGGCCGATTACTTCGCTTCAGTTTCTGTTTCCGTTCTTTTTTTCATTCAGTTCGACTAGTAGCTGCTTAGCTGCTTCTGTTTCTGTTTTTTCCCTAAAAAAAGCTGCTTCTGTTTCTGCTTCTGATTCTGTTTCTGTTTTTCCCTAAAAAAGCTGCTCGTGTTTGTGATTCGACGCACACCTAGGGGCATGTACAATGGTGCTATCTTAAGAGTGCCACGTAGGATAAATGATGATGTGGAGGAGAGAGAACTCATAAGAAAAGGCTTGTCTTCTCTTATTTAAGAGAAGACAAGAGATGATCTCTTAGCACAATATGTCTCACCACATTTTTAGGAATGACTAGTTATTGAACATAAGGCTAAGAGATGACCCATTGTAGACTCTTTTTTTTGTCATATCTAAATTACATGCAAGACTTAAGATAAGACTACCTTATCAACCATTGTACATGCCCTAGTAGCCTATTTCTTTCATTGCTTTGGCGCTAGCTAGCGAAAAAAGTTATTTTCTTCTTCTAAAAGATACAGCTACAAGACAGGAACGGAAACAAAAAAAATAGGAACAGAAACATAAAGCTGGTTCTTGCCCGATAAAGCACTTGGTGCCCGGGGCTCAGATGAGCGCAATGAACAGTAACGTGATTAAAGATAGTAAAGAAATTCTAAAAATCCGAATTCTTTTTTACAGTAATGTGCACGATGTTCATGTAAAATTTCATGAAGTTTGGACAGTCGAGGAGCGCGCGGCAAAAAAGAAAAAATCATGTGTGAACAGTGCCATTTTCAAATGTTTCTTACATACCCCATTTTTGTTTTTTTTGCCACGAGCTCCTTGATTTTCCAAACTTCATGAAATTGTGCACGAAGATTACGCATTTGAGTAGCTCGCATCACAAAAAAATTGAAATTTTTTAAATTACTTTTCCTTTTTTAACGGCCTTACTATTCATGCCCGGGCTCAAAGTTAGTTCTTGGATTAAAAAAATGAGCCCGGGCACCTAAACGCCGCACTCGTTCTTGCCGCTGTTCTATCGCTACAAGTAACACAAAGTTAGTTCTTGGATTAAAAAAATGTTCAAGGCAGTCAAAATTGTTCATCCATTCAAAAGCCGTTATTTCAAATGACAAATTGTTCTCAGATTCAAAAACGTTCATGAGATTCAGAAAATATTCCTTAATCCAAAAAATGTTCAAAGCATTCCAAAAATATTCTTGTCATTGAAGATTTTTTCACGGATTAAAAAAAGGTTCAAGCCACTGAAGAAATTGTTCTTGGATTGAAAAATTGTTCAAGACATTCAAAAATTGTTCACGAGTTAAAAAAATCTTTGAAATTGGAAAATATTCTTGGATTACAAAAAGTTCAAGGCATTCAAAAAATGTTCTTCGATTCAAGATATGTTCAAGGCCATGGAAAATGTTCTTGGAATTAAAAATTTGTTCATGGATTCAAAAAATCTGCCAATCACTCAAAAATTTGTTTCTGGTCTTGAAAATTGTTTAAGTGATTCAAAAATTAAGCTCTGAAATTGAAAATTTGTTCTTGGATTCAAAAAATGTTCAATTCAAAAATTGTTCTTGGATTCAAAAAATGTTCAAGGCATTCAAAAGTTGTTCCTTGAATTATAATATTTCTCATGGATTATAAATAAGCGCGGCATTGAAAAAATTGTTCTTTGATTCAAAAGAAATTCATGACCTTTAATATTGTTCTTGTATTAGAAAAATGTTCAACACATTCAAAAACTGTTCTTGCAATCAAAATTGGTCATGGATTCAGAGAATGTTCGTTGCATTCGAAAAGCAGTTCTTTGCTGTTTCTTTGCTGATGGTTCATGCTGCTGTTTTGTTGCAACAAAGCATGACTACCTTTTCCAGCGATTTTCTCTTACTATGTTCAGTTTACTTTGTTTTTTCACGTGGCTTTCTTCCAAGAAAACTGGCTGTTCCCAAATAAATATATTCATAAAAACACATTTAAACTAATATATGATATTATTATAATTTAAAAAGTAAACTGTTCATAAAATTATTAAACACGTTCTGGAATTAAAAAATGTTTGGTTCACAAAAATGTTCCCAAGTTTTCTGATTTAGTTATTTTCGCGAATTTCTAAAAAGTTCTCGAATATAAAAATTGTTCTCACAATTTGACAAAATGTTCTCAATTATTTGTTCTCGGATACGAAAAATGTACTCGGATTTAAAAAATGTTCTCCAAATGTGAGAAATATTCTCAAATACAAAAATGTTCTTGGTTTTAAAACAAATCTATACTTTTTAAAAAATGTTCTAAATTTGGAAAATGTTCTCAAATAGAAAATTATTTCCATTTTTTTTAAAAAGTTCGTGAATAAGAAATATGTTAGCTAATATAAATAATGTTCTTGAACATAAAATGTTCTCTAAATTTGTGGAAAAAATATCCCAAATATGGAAATTGTTGTTGAATATGAAAATGTGCTCAGATTAAAAAAGTGTTCTCCAATTTTAGAATTTGTTCTCAGATATAGAAAATATTTCATAATATTATAAATGTTCTAAATTCTGAAAAAATGTAATAGAAATGTAAATCTTCCCAAAATATGAAAGGAATCCTTGAATGTGAAAAATGTTCTCGAGTTTTCAAAATTATGTCCGAATTGAGTAGAAATTCTGAAAATTCGATAATTGTTCTTGATTATAAAATTTGTTCTCAAATTTAGAAAATGTCCTCAAAAGGCGTAAAATGTTCTTGTACTTTAAAACTTATCCTAGAATTTTAAAAACATCAATTCCAATGATAGTAAAAAACTGAAGATAGTTGGGCTATTGCTAATGGTAATACAAACTATACTGTATGTGTGTACTACTATCTTGAATAGACATAGGTATGAAACATGACCAAAGAAAAACGGGAGATCGGATCCTAATGCCCCAAAAAAGATGAATACAATGCCTTGTAACGTCTTCAACATCAATACGACACATACCCCGTGAGTTTCCCTGTATCTTGAGCAGCCTCACATAATTAATGTGTTATGGAATATAATTAACTAGTGCAAAGTATGCATCGTACTGATTATTGTACACCCAGTGTCCAATCAAAACTCATAAGGAAAAAGGTAACCAGCGGAATCCATTTAGTAAATAAGTCATATGTGAACAACTTCTTAGAAATTCTCTTGAAATCCCACGAAGATATACAGACAAAATCATCATTCTGGATATGTGACATCCGGGGCACATCATAGTTGATAAACTGACTTGGGATTGCTGTTCTAAGATCCAGAAAATCCATATGGATAATCTAGGAGGAAAAAAGGTAGAAAACAAAAATCAAGGTGATAAATAAGAACTATAAACAAAAACTGGTTGAAATAAAGGAAATACAACACATGATGGACATAAAAATAATATACATGAACAAAACCACAGCTAGAATAAAGATTTATAGCAATCAGCGATAGGTACCCACCAGCCCAGATGGCATCATTTAACTTGATTTCAATTTCTTAGTTCAAGTAGGAAGAAATACAGGTGCACATATTCATTGGGGCTATCTAGGGATCTCACCAAAAATTTCAGGTTCCAGATACATCATTTGTGTTTAATTTGCAAACGAGAACTAGCATTTTTTTTAAAGCCAAATCATTCAAACAATTTTGATTTTAACCTATTTGTACTAGACGGTTGAGATTTATAGATTTGCATGAGAGCAAAACATCTATGAGGGTGATTAACCTCCGTAATAAGTTTCATGGAAAGAAATACGAGTGCACAGATCCATAGTATGTACAGTTGAAAATGAGACAAGTAACGTCAGCTAGGTATTGACTACCACTATATGACACGGTTCAGCAGAACACACATATTTCATTTTCAACTAATATTGTATTACAAATCATATTTGCTGTGTCCTCAAAAGCAAAACAAAAGTTGTCAAAATGACGAACAACCCACTGTATGAACAATTTCCAACTATAAAATATGAGCTAAGGATAATGAGAGAGAGAGAGAGAGAGAGATGGTGCTGCAACATTTTACCTCACCCTGTTGGATTCAAAATCAACCTCTCATCCGTTAGATCTGAACCGGGCCTGCACACATGAAGAAAATGATAGCAAGATGATGGATTAGCACGGGAACGGACCCCAGAAAATGAAGGGAAAAAGCATGACACTAGAGCGGCACCGATGGACCTGACCAACCAATAGCAACTATCACAAATCAGCAACAATATCTGTTGTCATTAACATCCCCCACACGATCTGACAATAAAAAAAAGGACGAATCAAACCATCTCTCGAAACAGAGGAAACAGGAAACCACAGGGGAGAAAAAGAATCACCACTCGTTTTGAAACCCTGGCATCTCTTGTGATATGCGGCACTGAAGGAAGGGCCTATCAGACAACATAACACGGAATCAGGATAAGAAGAGAAAAGTCCAAACCCTAGCTTATGGATGAAGAAGAGCCATCCACCTATCGCCCGGGAGAGAAGAAGCGGGAGGAGGAGCAGGAACGGGGACAAAGAATCCGGAATAGGGAGGAGGAGAAGGAGAAACAGGTAGAGAAGAAGAAACGGGGGAAGAAGAAGCAGAACGGGGACGAAGGAATCGATCGTCAGAAAGAAGAAAACCAGAGAAAGATGCCTTGTACTGGAAGACCATGCTGGCTGTGGCGAAGCACTCCCTGAAGGTGCTGCTGCTCGTGATGTCCAACCCCATCTCCGTTTCCACCTACCTTGCCTAGAAGCTTTCAGTGTTGGGTTCCTGGTGAGCGGCATCATCAGTTCGAGCACCAACCACTTTGTAATCCACATGCAGCTTCTAGGTTCAGGCTTTGGGTAAGATCTCTCTCCGTCGTATGGTCTCGCTCCTCCCCTCTCTGTCTGAAGTGTGTAGCCCCATGGATTTAACCTTTTGGGATTTTGATGCGTGGATTTGATTCAATGGACTGCTCCCTATTTACTACAGGATGAAGGAACATAGCACATCGTTGCTGAATTTGGAGGTTTACTCATCAACAAGGGAAGGGGAAACAAGCAGTAAGCATAGCACAAAGTTGTTAAATTTGGAGTTATACCACATCTCACATATATAGGTCCGTCTTTTATGTACGTTTACATACATATGCATCTGGAAATCCAAGCTAATTCATAAACTTCAAAGCTAGTGAGGTACGGGAAGTTTGTATGTCCCCATGGTCTGTAGTGAAAGGATTAGGATGTCCTTCTATTGGTTAGTAAATAGTGAAATGATGATTATATCTACTTTTGTTGAGTTTTTGCAAAACACTTATGTTCGTGTAGATAAACTCATGAGATGCTCTCTGGCTAGTTATGCGGTTATGTGCGTAATTGATGGTTTTGTCAGGTTGCTTCCTTTTTATGTTTTCTTCTTCTCCGGGTAAACTAGACAACCATTTCCTTGGCTAGTTTCTTTATCACTTGTAACCACAAAGAAATGATAAGGAATTTTCAGCATGAATTAAGATAAGGACCATAATTTCACCTGGTAGGAAAAATATATGAACCATGGATTTCTGTTCCATGGCCAGCAAACTATTAGTTGGTAGACATATAACATGCTCATTTTCTGCTGTAACTACTTTGAACAAGTGTCTTCACAATGATTGAATTAAAGGTTGCCTTAGACGTCTCTTAACCTTCCTGGGTCACATCTTTGAGATGAAATATTACAATTCTCAAGATATTTTTTTTTATCATTTGTTGAGTTTTTGTGTGGTAAAGTTCAACCACTCAGAAATTAGTTGTTTGTTCCCGTGCTTCTGCTGAAGTTTGTTATCATATATTTTTTTAAATCTTGGTCTAACAATGTTGTCTTGCTTGCTAATCAGGTACCAAAGCTGGGACAACTTTGAGATGCGGGTGCACAAGAGGGTGATCGACCTTGTCAGCTCCTTGGACGTTCTCAAGCAGATCACCATTGAGAGGTTGAGATGACCATTAACAACGAGTAACTGTTGTGAAGGTAGTCAAGGACATGCAGATGTTGGTGATGGGCTCTGTTAGGATGCCCACGTAGGTGCTCAACATCACCACCGGGAAGTCCCCCTGTGGCGCAAGGTGAGCTGGAAGTGGTGGTGCACCGCCTTGCTTATGGCGCCAATGAGATGGCGGGGTTGTTGCCCCGTGACGTCGGCGTCAGCTCCCACGACTCCATCACCAGCTACCACTACGTGGGTGAGTCACTGGTCTCTCCTTCCTCCTCTATCTGCTCTGGCACATCTAGCCTTTGAGCTGAGTGATTTACTGTCAAGTGATTCTTTTTCATGTCTCTTGGAATATGATAACAAACACCGATGTAAAGATGAAATATTTGTCATGTTAAATAGGTCGCTGTTACTCATCCAAAAAGGTTGGTGTTTAAGAACTTGTTACTTTGTTGGATATTGATTGTATGCCACTACACCCGCAGAAATTTCCCTGAATCTCTCAGATGAAAAATATCGTGAATAAATACTACAGTAGCTTATTAGAAGAAAAATATTGTGGCTTTGGCCTTGCTTTTTGTGCAACAATGTAACACATTTATTGGACATCGGGCACTATATGTGTTCATCTCCGTATTGACCTGCTTCACATTTGTGACTGAACTAATTGTGCTCATATCTATTGATGCCCATATCTTTGTTCCAATTAGTTTAGAGGTAGAAGGTCAACATGATACCTGAAAAAAATGGTTAATATGATAGGCGGCTAAAGCTCTTCTTTGTCTCTTGCGATCTTTGCCTGAAGAGGTGCTTGATTAGCTTGCAAACAATTACCCGTCAGCAGGAGCTCAAAATATCACGTATTGTTCAATCATGTCAAACAAGTGCTTTTGAACAATTAAAGGAACACGAAAAACAAGACAATCATTTATCTAACTTATTAATTAGGTAACACAGTACCATTTTGCTCTAAGGCTTTTCACCATCAGTTTTCAGGTCGACGTGGTGAGCTTTATTTGTGCAGAGAAATCTGTAGCATGCAGATTCTCCTTATCAACCCCATCAGTAGTTTCACCAAACAACAATGCAGACTTGAATCCAACTGAGTCAACTAAATGTGTGGTCTTATCAAACCATGTATGGCTGCCAGGTCGTGGAATCAGATAAAACAGAGTACATTTCCATTGTTCTTTCTATAAAGAGGGGGAGAAGGAATGCTTGCCTAGCTCTATACTCTAGAGAAGCTAACTGACCTGAAAGTCAATTTCACCAATAAGGTTAATTTTGAGTGCCTTTAGTAGGACTACTAGGCCTGGGGGGCATCCGAGAATGCAGGCCTTCATGATCTTCATGTGTCAGGTCATCGGTGTTTGTTCATCTAGAGACAACCGTATTACAAGGCTCCCAATAGCATTCCATTTCACTTCTCTGCGAAATACGTGTAATTTCGTTCCAGTCCTTCCTCTTAGAAAAATATGGTGAACAAAAATATGTCATTTCTACTACACACCAACGATGTCCTGGAGCTGGGCGGTGCAGCTCTAGAACTCTGGTCAAACTGGCTGAGAAAATAGGACAAATAGTAAGCTGCAGCCCAAATGAATTTTTGCAGTAAACTTGTCATCTTCTGTTCCCGTTGAAGCACTCACAACTCTCTGCAAAACCAAGCCACTCTTCTTGTTGAAGGGGGAGCCCCTCATCTTTTGCATCTTCTCTTTTTCTCTGGAGAAGCGCCAGAACTGTCATCATTAGGCTTTGAATATTTCTTCCGTCAGTTCATGCCTCATGCTTTCCCTCTCAGCTGGCGCCTTACTAGAATTGTAGAATTCTCACAAATACAAGAGTCTACATTTAATCTCCGTGCTCTGAGAACAAGAACTTCAGCTTATTTAACCCTGCTATGGAATAAATAGCTCCAGGATCACAATTAGCCTTTTCTTTTTCTTTATATGTTCAGGGCACCTGTGCACAAGGATTCCTGGTTCCAGCTACTCGGGGCACTTGTGAACGTATTGGATTACTGGTGCGTTATACAAACAGCGGATGATCTGCTACTCCTATAGATGAGTAAGGTATTTATACTGTATTTATTTCTTGCGATCAAATCTGTACATCCAGCAGTATATGTTTTAAGTTCATTCTTATGACCCAACTTCAGATAGGCTAGTCTTCTGTACGCACTCCAGTTTTTATGCCTATGCCAATTGAGTAATCTATCTTATTTATTTTTAAAGAGAAGAAACATATGCTTTTGCTGACCTATGAGCTCCTTATGGAGATGGTGGGCCAGTTGGGGTAATCTTAGCTAAGGATCAGCGTTTGTGTTAACACATGGTTATTGACTTCTCTATATTTATTATTATATGTATTTTTGAGAATGAGATGCTCCTCTGTGTTGGCGTTTTGGTACTGTTGTCCAGTTCTGCGCAATAGCAGCTCAATATGCTTTTGGTGCGTTGGGTTTGGCTTGGACACTTGGGTAACTGCTAATGCTTACCTACTCCTAGTCCATGTTATAGCTGCTCTTACCTAGTTTCACATATGACACTTTATGTAGTTCACATTGTTATTTTAATGGTTGCATGTTCTGATTGTATGCCTTTGGTGATATTTTTTCTAGTCTTTGGTATGAAGCTAGCTAAGCGCTTCTATTATTTATAGACTACTGTGTAAGCAGTCAACACAATTTACATGTAAATATTTGAAGATATGGTATGAAGCTAGCTAAGCGCTTCTATTATTTCTAGTAGCATCATGTGATTGACTGAACAAAAAAAAGGATTGCACTGACATATGGAATGTTTGCAAATTTTAAAGAAAAAACAAAGAAAATGCAGTTTCTGATAGTGTATTATAACCGAGACATGTTTAAGTTTTGTAGGAAGCAAACAAAAGGACTGCACCCACAAGGAACCGTGAGGCGATCCGCGTCAACTGCATGTTTTAGCTTTCATTGTGTACAAATAACATCTTAGACTTGTATCTTTTAGCTATCTTTTTCTGAACATGATGCATGGTGTCTTGGTGGATATCTTTAGAACAGACTGAAGTATATGTATGTGACGATTAGTTAATGAAACAAAAATGTTTGGTGCACCTGATGTGAATTTGTGATGTATGGTGTCTTGGTGATTTCATTATATGTATGTTATAATCAGTACCATAAGTTAACTAAAGTTGTGGTTGGCTAAAGAAAATGTTGATGAGCTGTTGGTCGGCAAAACAAAACACCATCTGATTGTTGGTCGACAAAGGCTCATGAGAGGGCCAACAGAAAGTCGGTCGGTAAAACAAACGCCGTCAGACAGTCGGTCGGGAAAAGCTGCTAACAGAAAGTTGGTCGGCAAAAAATACTGTCAGACAGTCGGTCGGGAAAGTTTTTCAATAGCTGTCAAACTGCCGGTCGGCAAAGATAAGTCGGTCGGGAAAGGGTTTTCCCGTCTGGACTTCCTCCAACAGACTGTGTTGGTCGGGAATACTCTTTCCCAACCGACTGTTTGTCGGTAGAAGTTGTTTTCCCGACCAACCTGGCTGTTTGATTTGACCGTTGACCATTGACAGGTTATGACAGGTGGGGCCTAAGTATTTTTCAGCAAACAGGTCCCTGAAACAAAATATAAAAGCAATCGTGTCCCTGATTATTTTTAAAAAAAGCAATCCCGTCCTCCCGGGAAGTTCATCGCCGGAGCCGGCCAGCACCACGTCACGAGCTCGTCAGGGCCGTCCAGCTCTGGCCGTGGCCGGTGGGCAGCAGCAGCCGCGGTGGGCTGGAACCGCCCGAGCTCCCTGGCTGCTCCCCGCCCGTGCTTGAGCTCGCGGCCAGCGGCGGGGCGGCTGCTCGTGGCCAGCGGCGGGGCGGACCTAAGCAGGCGGCGGCGCGTCCATGGCGTGGTGGTGGTCCGCCCTGGCGGCAGAGGCCGTGGCTGCGCCGGCCGTGGTGGTGGCCAGCCCGGAGGCGCTCCCCATGGCATGGTGGTGGTTTGCCCTGGCGGCGGCAGCCGTGGCTGCGCCGGCCGTGGTAGTGGCCGGCCCGGAGGCGCTCCCCATGGCGTGGTGGTGGCCGGACCAGGCGGCGGCAGCGGCCGTGGCTCTGCCGGCTGTGGCGCTCGGGATTTTGAGAGATAAGGGAGAGAGAGGGGGGGGGGAGAAGAGAGATAAGGGAGAGAGAGAGAGCACTTACATGTGGGACCCAGCTGTAAGTTAACGGTCAAGCAAACAGTCAACAAACGGTCTGTTTAATAGCGGGCCCGAAACTAATTCTAAGTGAAATGGTCATTTGGGTTTTTTGGAACAGCAGAACAATTTTGTGGTAGCTTTTTGAATAGATTAAAAAGCGATAGTTTTTTGAAATGATGACCCGTAATGTGGTAGTTTTTTGTTATTCACTCTGAATGAGCACATGCCTAGTCATCAAAATTTTGTTCCATGCTCAAATCTTATCCTAATTAAATGAGCACATGCCTAGTCATAAAAATCCTTATCATGACTATACGATTAACTCATGCATTTCATACCTCCCCACAGCTTCAATCCCAAAAATTCTGAAAGTAATTTTGTTTTCTTAAATCAAGTGCGTTTCTTTAAATTTGAGAAAATGACAAAACTATGATATATGTGTTTGGTGATGATTCAACTACTGGAATTTCATGAATATTTATATATGGCACTTACATGTTATCTACAAACTCTAGTAAATATTTCATGCATTTCAGAATTTATCACTTACCTACACTTCAACCCAAACTTGGGGCAGATTTTATTTCGAATTTGAACAGTAGCATCTGTGAAATTTTCCAAGATATTTTTGAAAATTCTTAGCACGGAAACATTTAGATCATGGTAATCTTGAGAAGCTTATGAAGGAACAGAGGAGGAAGAGATGTTTCAGTAAATCTAATTTGCGTTTATTTTCATTCAGCCCCTGCCTTTGACACTGGCCAGTGGGTGAGTCCAGCAGCGCCATCTAGCAAGGACAACGGACACGCGGCCGCAAACCAGCTGCCCCTTCCCTCCTCACTTCATATCCTCTTCTCTTGGATCCCCTCTCTCGTCTAGCTCGCCGGGGGCATCGCCGCTCGTCGTTGCAACACCGGTCACAGGAACCGACGGGATTCGCCAGCCCTCAGTCCGGATCGACATCCATGCCTCCAGTTTCGACATGCATGATGTCTACTACACAACCTTCTTCTTGTAGACGTTGTTGGGCCTGCAAGTGCACAGGTTTGTAGGACAGTAGCAAATTTCCCTCAAGTGGATGACCTAAGGTTTATCAATCCGTAGGAGGCATAGGATGAAGATGGTCTCTCTCAAACAACCCTGCAACCAAATAACAAAGAGTCTCTTGTGTCCCCAACACACCCAATACAATGGTAAATTGTATAGGTGCACTAGTTCGGCGAAGAGATGAAGATACAAGTGCAAAATAGATAGTAGATGAAGGTTTTTGTAATCTGAAATAATAAAAACAGCATGGTAACAAGTGGTAAAAGTGAGCGTAAACGGTATTGCAATGATAGGAAACAAGGCCTAGGGTTCATACTTTCACTAGTGCAAGTTCTCTCAACAATAATAACATAGATAGATCATATAACAAGCCCTCAATCATGCAACAAAGAGTAACTCCAAAGCCACTAATAGCGGAGAACAAATGTAGAGATTATGGTAGGGTACGAAACCACCTCAAAGTTATTCTTTCAGACCGATCTATAAAAGAGTTCGTACTAGAATAACACCTTAAGACACAAATCAACCAAAACCCTAATGTCACCTAGATACTCCATTGTCACCTCAAGTATCCCTGGGCATGATTATACGATATGCGTCACACAATCTCAGATTCATCCATCCAACATAAAAGTACTTCAAAGAGTGCCCCAAAGCTACTACCGGAGAGTCAAGAACGTGTGCCAACCCCTATGCATAGGTTCCCAATGTCACGAAACCCGCAAGTTGATCACCAAAACATACATCAAGTGGATCGCAAGACATACATCAAGTGTTCTCATAAAGACTCAATTCGATAAGATAACTTCAAAGGGGAAACTCAATTCATCACAAGAGAGTAGAGGGGGAGAAACATCATAAGATCCAACTACAATAGCAAAGCTTGGGATACATCAAGATCATGCCATAGAGGGAACAGGAGAGAGAACACGAGAGAGAGAGAGATCAAACACATAGCTACTGGTACATACCCTCAGCCCCGAGGGTGAACTACTCCCTCCTCGTCATGGATAGCGCCGGGATGATGAAGATGGCCACCAGTGAGGGTTCCCCCCTCTGGCAGGGTGCCGGAACAGGGTCCCGATTGGTTTTTCGTGGCTCTGAAGGCTTGCGGCGGCGGAACTCCCGATCTAGGTTCTGTTCTGGAAGTTTTTGGGTACGTAGGTATATATGGGTGCAGGGGGTACGTCGGAGGAGCTACGGGGGACCCACGAGGCAGGGGGCGCGCCCAGGGGGGCCCCACCCTGGTGGGCATCCCGTATCTCCTCTGACATGCAATCCAAGTTCCTTGGGTTGCTTTCCTTCCAAAAATAACTTCTCCAGTTGATTTCGTTCCGTTTTGACTCCGTCTGATATTCCTTTTCCTCGAAACACTGAAATAGGCATAAAACAGCAAATCTGGGCTGGGCCTCCGGTTAATAGGTTAGTCCCAAAAATAATATAAAAGTGGATAATAAAGCCCAATATTGCCTAAAACAGTAGATAAAGTAGCATGGAGCAATCAAAAATTATAGATACGTTGGAGACGTATCAAGCATCCCCAAGGTTAATTCCTGCTCGTCCTCGAGTAGGTAAATGCTAAAAAAGAATTTTTGATGCAGAGTGATACTTTGGCATAATTTCAATGTAAATCTTCTTAATTGTGGCATGAATATTAAGATCCGAAAGATTCAAGACAAAAATTTCATATTAACAAAAATGTAATAATACTTCAAGCATACAAATTAAAGCAATCATTTCTTCTCAAAATAGCATGGCTAAAGAAAGTTATCCCTACAAAATCATATAGTCTGGCTATGCTCTATCATCATCACACAAAGTATTTAATCATGCACAACCCCGATGACGAGCCAAGCAATTGTTTCATACTTTAGAAATCTCAAACTTTTCAACTTTCACGCAATACATGAGCGTGAGCCATGGACATAGCACTATAGGTGGAATAGAATGGTGGTTGTGGAGAAGACAAAAAAAAGGAGAAGATAGTCTCACATCAACTAGGCGTATCAATGGGCTATGGAGATGCCCATTAATAGATATTAATGTGAGTGAGTAGGGATTGCCATGCAACGGATGCACTAGAGCTATAAGTATATGAAAGATCAACAAAAGAAACTAAGTGGGTGTGCATCCAACTTGCTTGCTCACGAAGACCTAGGGCACTTTTGAGGAAGCCCATCATTGGAATATACAAGCCAAGTTCTATAATGAAAAATTGCCACTAGTATATGAAAGTGACAACATATGAGACTCTCTATCATGAAGATCATGGTGCTACTTTGAAGCACAAGTGTGGTAAAAGGATAGTAGCATTGTCCCTTCTCTCTTTTTCTCTCATTTTTTTCTTTTTTTATTTTTTTTATTTTGGTGGGCTTCTTTGGCCTCTATTTTTTTATTTGGGCTTCTTTGGCCTCTTTTATTTTTCATAAATTCTGGAGTCTCATCCCGACTTATGGGGGAATCATAGTCTCCATCATCCTTTCCTCACTGGGACAATGCTCTAATAATGATGATCATCACACTTTTATTTTTCTTACAACTCAACAATTACAACTCAATACTTAGAACAAGATATGACTCTATATGAATGCTTCCGGCAGTGTACCGGGATATAGAATGAATCAAGAGTGACATGTATGAAAGAATAATGGACGGTGGCTTTGCCACAAATACAATGTCAACTACATGTTCATGCAAAAAGCAATATGACAAAAGTAATGTGTGTCATATGAAAGGAACGGTGGAAAGTTGCATGTCAATATATCTCGGAATGGCTATGGAAATGCCATGATAGGTAGGTATGGTGGCTGTTTTGAGGAAGGTATATGGTAGGTGTATGATACCGGCGAAAAGTGCGCGGTATTAGAGAGGCTAGCAATGGTGGAAGGATGAGAGTGCGTATAATCCATGGACTCAACATTAATCAAAAGAACTCATGCACTTGTTGCAAAAATTTAGAAGTCATCAAAAACCAAAGCATTAAACGCATACTCCTAGGGGGATAGATTGGTAGGAAAAGACCATCGCTCGTCCCCGACTGCCACTCATAAGGAAGACAATCAATAAATAAAATTGTGCTCCGACTTCATCACAAAGTGGTTCACCATACATGCATGCTACGGGAATCACAAACTTCAACACAAGCATTCTTTAAATTCATAATCACCCCAACTAGCATTACTTTGATATTATCACCTTCATATCCCAAAACTATTATCTAGCATCAAACTTATCTTAGTATTCAACGAACTCAAAAGAAAGTTTCACATATCTTGAATACCAAGTATATTAATATTAAAAAAATTACCATGCTATTAACGACTCTCAAAATAATCTAAGTGAAGCACGAGAGATCAATAGTCTATTTAAAACAAATCCACCACCGTGCTCTAAAAGATCTAAGCGAAGTACTAGAGCAAAACTATTAAGCTCAAAAGATATAAGTGAAGCACAAAGAGTATTCTAGCAAATTCCAAATCATGTATGGCTCTCTCTCATTAAAGAATTTCAGATCTTGATACTTATTCAAACAGCAAGCAAAGCTAAAGAAAACTACAATGCAAGGATAGCACAACTCATGTGAAGAAGCAAAAACTTAGGCTCAACCGATACTAACCGATAGTTGTTGAAGAAGAAAGGTGGGATGCCTACCGGGGCATCCCCAAGCTTAGATGCTTGAGACTTCTTGAAATATTATCTTGGGGTGCCTTGGGCATCCCCAAGCTTGAACTTTTGTGTCTCCTCAATTCCTCTCATATCATGGTTTCTCTTTTTATCAAAAACTTCATTCACAACAAACTCAACAAGAACTCATGAGATAGGTTAGTATAAACCAATGCAAAACCTTATCATTTTCTACTGTAAAAAATCACTAAAATTATTATTCAACATTTAATACTAAATGCCTCTACATATTTAATACTCCTATCCTCAAATAGAATCATTAAATAAGCAAACATATGCAAACAATGCAACTATAACAGCAATCTGCCAAAACAGTACAGTCTGTAAAGAATGCAAGAGTATCATTACTTCCCTGACTCCAAAAATTATGAACTAAACTTCCTACTGTAATAAATTTATCAGAGCTTAATATGCAAAAAGATTCAACGTTAGTCCATTCTCTGACTTTTCTAGGGAATTTTTGCAAAAGCGGGAAACTTTCTGTTTTCAAACAGCAACATGTATACAAGCAAAATAAGCATGGCAAAGGCTATCCTTGACTTTTTTATTAAAACTAAAGATGAAAAACATTATTATAACTAACAGAAAGCAAAAACTAACAAAAGAAAATGACGCTCCAAGCAAAACACATATCATGTGGTGAATAAAAATATAGCTCCGAGTAAAGTTACCGACGAACGAAGACGAAAGAGGGGATGCCATCCGGGGCATCCCCAAGCTTAGGCTCTTGGTGGTCCTTTAATATTACCTTGGGGTGCCTTGGGCATCCCCAAGCTTAGGCTCTTACCATTCCTTATTCCATAGTCCATCGAATCTTTACCCAAAACTTGAAAACTTCAACCACACAAAACTCAACACAAAACTTGTAAGCCCCATTAGTATAAGAAAATAAAACCACCACTTAGGTACTGTAATGAACTCATTCTAAATTCATATTGGTGTTATATCTACTGTACCTCAACTTCTTCATGGTTCATACCCTCCGATACTACTCATAGATTCATCAAAATAAGCAAACAACACATAGAAAACAGAATCTGTCAAAAACAGAACAGTCTATAGTAATATGTATCAAACGTATACTTCTGGAACCACAAAAATTCTGAAATAAATTGCTGGACCTGCGGAATTTGTCTATTAATCATCTGCAAAAAGAATCAACCTAAAAGCACTCTCCAGTAAAACATGGCAGCCATTCTCGTGAGCGCTAAAGTTTGTGTTTTCTACAGCAAGATCATATAAACTTCACCCAAGTCTTCCCAAAGGTTCTACTTTGCACTTTATTGAAACAAAAGCTATAAAACATGATTACTACTGTAGCATAATCATGTGGACACACAAAAACAGTAAGGATAAATATTGGGTTGTCTCCCAACAAGAGCTTTTCTTTAATGCCTTTCTAGCTAGGCATGATGATGACAATGATGCTCACATAAAAGATAAAAATTGAAACATAAAGAGAGCATCATGAAGCATATGACTGGCACATTTAAGTCTAACCCACTTCCTATGCATAGGGATTTTGTGAGCAAACAACTTATGGGAACAATAATCAACTAGCATAGGAAGGTAACACAAGCATAGCTTCAAGATTTTAAGCACATAGAGAGGAAACTTGACATTATTGCAACTCCTACAAGCATATGTTCCTCCCTCATAATAATTTTCAGTAGCATTATGAATGAATTCAACAATATAACCAGCACCTAAAGCATTCTTTTCATGATCTACTATCATAGAAAATTTACTACTCTCCACATAAGCAAAATTCTTCTCATTCGGAATAGTGGGAGTATCATAAGAGACTTGAACACTAAAAATTGTTTCCACATTAAAAGAGTAATGTTCAGAAAAAGGGTAATCATAATCATGACAAAATTTGTAAATATAATCATCACTACTTTTTATACCATAAGTTTCATCACAATAATCATCATAAGTGGCAACATCGTTCTCATCATAATCGATTGAAACCTCTCCCAAGATAGTGGAATCACTAAATAAAGTTGACACTCTTCCAAATCCACTTTCATATTCATCACAAATAGATTCAACATCCTCCAAAAATAGTGGGATCACTACTTCCTAAAGTTGACACTCTTCCGAACCCACTTTCATCAATATAATCATCATAGGTAGGAGGCATGCTATCATCATAACAACTTTGCATATCAAAACTTGGGATGCTAAAAATATCATCTTCATTAAACGTAACATCCCCAAGCTTGGGACAAACATTAATTTCAGCAAATATGTTCTCAAATATTTCATACTCATCAAACATAGCTTCCCCAAGCTTGGGCCCGTTCATATCATAAGCATAATCACTCTCATCATTAAAAATATTGATAGCACCAATAGTATAGCAATTATCATCATCACAATGAATAGTAGGAGCAACATCATTTGGGAGGGATACCTTTCTACCTTTGTTGCTCCTTCTTTTCTTTTTCTTCTTCATATTATGTGTGGGTTCAACCTTCCTCTTTGAGCTCCTTATTGATGAGATTGGTTGAATAGAAAGCTCCTCCTCATTACCTGATTCATCATGAGAAAAAATAGAAGGATATTGGGAAGTCTCTTCCCTTTCATTAGTATTTTAATCATCTTCTATTTGCTTTCTTTTCTTTAGGTAATTGGCAATATAAGGATTTTCAATGCAATTCTTCGCACAATACATATAAATTTTCTCTAGATCAAAATCAAGAATTTTATCAAGACTAAATTTTGGAATACCCTCAGTTATACGTTTCATTTCTTCATAACCCAAAAGAAGGCTAAGCTCTTTATGATGCTCAAGGGTAATCAAATTATCACAATATTTGGACACGACTTGATCATGAAACAAATAGCATTGGAGCTTTAAATGACCATGTTCATTGCAAAGTTCACAAGGAGCACGAAAAATATTGAATCTTCTTGCAACAATTTGGTTTCTAAGTACTTATGCCTCTTGCAATAAATATCTTCTCTATTTGGTGTGTTCATGCAAACATGCACTCCACAAAAGTTGACATGCTCATAAGAGATATTTTCATCATAACTAGTGCAATCATCATTAGCATCATGGATATTCAAAGAATTCGTACTAATAACATTGCAATCATGCTCATCATTCAAAGATTTAGTGCCAAACAATTTAATGCATTCTTCTTCTAACACTTTGGCACAGTTTTCTTTTCCATCATCCTCACGAAAGATATTAAAAAGATGAAGCGTATGAGACAAACTTAACTCCATTTTTTTGTAGTTTTCTTTTATAAATTAAAATAGTGATAAAACAAGAAACAAAAAGATTCGATTGCAAGATCTAAAGATATACCTTCAAGCACTCACCGCGCCAGAAAAGAGCTTAGTGACGGAGTGTGAGTACCCTTTACATAGCCTCCCCGGCAACGGCGCCAGAAAAGAACTTGATGTCTACTACACAACCTTCGTCTTGTAGACGTTGTTGGGCCTGCAAGTGCACAGGTTTGTAGGACAGTAGCAAATTTCCCTCAAGTGGATGACCTAAGGTTTATCAATCCGTAGGAGGCGTAGGATGAAGATGGTCTCTCTCAAACAACCCTGCAACCAAATAACAAAGAGTCTCTTGTATCCCCAACACACCCAATACAATGGTAAATTGTATAGGTGCACTAGTTCAGCGAAGAGATGAAGATACAAGTGCAAAATAGACAATAGATAAAGGTTTTTGTAATCTGAAATAATAAAAACAGCACGGTAACAAGTGGTAAAAGTGAGCGTAAACAGTATTGCAATGATAGGAAACAAGGCCTAGGGTTCATACTTTCACTAGTGCAAGTTCTCTCAACAATAATAACATAGATAGATCATATAACAAACCCTCAATCAGGAAACAAAGAGTCACTCCAAAGCCACTAATAGCGGAGAACAAACGTAGAGATTATGGTAGGTACGAAACCACCTCAAAGTTATTCTTTCAGATCGATCTATAAAAGATTTCGTACTAGAATAACACCTTAAGACACAAATCAACCAAAACCCTAATGTCACCTAGATACTCCATTGTCACCTCAAGTATCCGTGGGCATGATTATACAATATGCCTCACACAATCTCAGATTCATCCATCCAACATAAAAGTACTTCAAAGAGTGCGCCAAAGCTACTACCGGAGAGTCAAGAACGTGTGCCAACCCCTATGCATAGGTTCCCAATGTCACGAAACCCGCAAGTTGATCACCAAAACATACATCAAGTGGATCGCAAGACATACATCAAGTGTTCTCATAAAGACTCAATCCGATAAGATAACTTCAAATGGGAAACTCAATTCATCACAAGAGAGTAGAGGGGGAGAAACATCATAAGATCCAACTACAATAGCAAAGCTCGGGATACATCAAGATCGTGCCATAGAGGGAACACGAGAGAGAACACGAGAGAGAGAGAGAGAGAGAGATCAAACACATAGCTACTGGTACATACCCTCAGCCCCGAGGGTGAACTACTCCCTCCTCGTCATGGATAGCACCGGGATGATGAAGATGGCCACCAGTGAGGGTTCCCCCCTCTGGCAGGGTGCCGGAACAGGGTCCCGATTGGTTTTTCGTGGCTCTGGATGCTTGCGGCGGCGGAACTCCCGATCTAGGTTCTATTCTGGAAGTTTTTGGGTATGTAGGTATATATGGGTGCAGGGGGTACGTCGGAGGAGCTACGGGGGACCCACGAGGCAGGGGGCGCGCCCAGGGGGGCCCCACCCTGGTGGGCATCCCGTATCTCCTCTGACATGCAATCCAAGTTCCTTGGGTTGCTTTCCTTCCAAAAATAACTTCTCCAGTTGATTTCGTTCCGTTTTGACTCCGTCTGATATTCCTTTTCCTCGAAACACTGAAATAGGCATAAAATAGCAAATCTGGGCTGGGCCTCCGGTTAATAGGTTAGTCCCAAAAATAATATAAAAGTGGATAATAAAGCCCAATATTGCCTAAAACAGTAGATAAAGTAGCATGGAGCAATCAAAAATTATAGATACATCGGAGACGTATCAATGCACGCCATCTGGACGGCACCGTGAATCGCCTCATTTTCTAGTGTGTTCTTGCTCCTAGGTGTAAGTGCATCTAGTGCCCCATAGTGATTTTGGCGTATTGAAGACTTATTGGTTAAGGTACTAATGCGTTTGTGAGTGTACACAGGTCTATAAGTCTATGAGGAGTTTGATATTTACAGAGAAAGTCGACCCTAAAAATGAATATCTTCGACTGAAGATTTTGGTATTCCTGAAGATTTTCATGAAGACTTTGAAAGTCAAGAAATTTGAGTATCCGTGAAGACTTGATATTCATGCGAGGAATATGAAGCTTGAAGACTTTCGTTTTCATAGTTTTGTTTTTCTCTTTCTTGAGTCATAGGAAACACCGTACTATTAAAGGGGGTCAAGGAAATACTAAGGAAAAATTTCCATGTGATGCTCAACTCAAAATCCTACACCTACCAATCCCTTCGAGTGAAGGCTTTGGAAATCTCATACAGTTCAGTCAATTTCTTCAGTGACAGAGACGAAGTTCTTCTGGTCGCTGAGGAATTTGTTCTGACTGAGGAGTTAGGAATTCGCCAGTGCGGATTACCTACATGATAGCCCTGAGGAATTTGAGAGTCAAATTTCTGACCGTTACTGTGCTGCGCGCCAGCTGTCCCAAAATATCTTATCCACCTAACGGTCATATCAGACAAGGGCATTTATGTCTTATCATGTAGGGCTGCTCCCTAGGCTATAAATAGCTGCCCCCTACAACCACTAGCTGGTTGGCTGCTCCGAGAGAAACTGACACTTGTCATTTGAGAGCAACCCATCCTCCGAGGACTTTGAGCGAAAATCATCAAGTGAGGAAAAACCCAAACCCAAACACCTACAAACCCAAAGTCATTGAGCATCACTGAAGAGATTGATCCTGTGTGGATCCGACCCTTGTTACCTTTGAAGACTGTGCTTCTTCCAGATGGTTAGGCGTCATGGTCTAGAGCATCCAAGAGGAATTGTGGATCACCGAGTGACCGAGTCTGTGAAGGTTTGGAAGTCACCTGAAGACTTACCACGAGTGATTGGACGAGGTCTGTGTGACCTTAGTTCAAGGAGAATACGGTGAGGACTTGGTGTCCTAAGATGCGTGCTTAGTGACTGGGTGTCCGGGACTGTGTGTCCTCGAGTTTAAATACTCAGCCGCTCCAACCAGACGTACACCTGAGACAGCAGTTGGAACTGGTCTACCAAATCATTGTCTTCACCAACCTTACTGGTTCTATTTCCTCAACTCTTTCATTTCCTCATTATTGTGTTGAGTGATTGTTCATATCTATGTTTGAAGACTTTGACTGAAGACTTTCTCAATTTCCTCAGTTCAATTTCTTTAGTCTGTTTGTCTTCATCTTGTGTTATCCTGTGTTTACGCTTCCTGTACTCTGTGCTTGTCTTCATTTCATTATGATGACTATGTCTGTATCCTGTTATGCTTACTTCTGAGTACTTATTCCGCTGCTAGTAGCTCTTCGCTAAGGAATTTCATCACCGGCAAATTCCTCAGTGAAGAATTCATAAAAATCGCCTATTCACCCCCCCTCTAGTCGATATAATGCACTTTCAATTGGTATCAGAGCTAGGTACTCCCTTGTTCTGTGTGATTTTGGTTTAACCACCTGGAGTTTTAGTTATGTCGACCGCATGTATGATCAAGGTCTCCGCTGGGTGTCCTACCTTCGATGGCACGGACTACCCCTACTGGAAGAATAAGATGCGAATGCATCTTGAAGCAATTGACAACGATCTCTGGTACGTTGTGGAAAATGGTGTTCCCTCAGTCACACCTTCCCTGAATGCTGCTGATGTGAAGAGATTTAAGCAACTCGATTCTCAAGCGAAGAATATCATATGTGGCCATCTGAGCAAAGGACAGTATGGAAGAGTGAGTGCTTTGGAAACTCCTAAGCTTATCTGGGATAGGCTCTCCAAAGTAAACGAAGGAGTCTCAACTTAATGTGACTCTCGTGTTGACGTTCTTCGCAATCTCTTCAACCGCTTCAAAAGACTCGGAAATGAAAATGTTCAGCAAACCTTCGATCGCCTCACTGACATCTCAAATGAGCTTCAAGCGCTTGGCGCCACTGACATCACCGACCATGAGGTGGTGAAGAAATTGCTGAGATCGCTAGATTCTTCATTTGATACTATGGCACTGATGATACAAGAACGTGCTAATTACAAGCCACTAGATCCCGCTGATATCCTCGAGAGGCTAAATAGTCATGAGTTCCAGCTTGCTAAAAAGCGAGATCTCTATGGTTCAAGCTATGGCAAAACACGTGCCCTGAAGGCCAAGGCTGTGTCTGAATCTGAATGTGAAGATTCTAGTAGTAGCCTTGGTGATCCTGAAGAATTGAGTCAGGAGCTAGCACTGCTCGTGAAGAAGTTCCAGAAGTTCTCAAGACGTGGTCGCTTTGGAAAATCCTCAAGAAGCAGTGATTCCTCATCAAGTGACTATAAGAGAAGACTTTGCCACAAATGCAAGAAACCTGGTCACTATATTCAGGATTGTCCTCAATGGGAAAAGGAATTGAAGAAGAAGAAACACAAGGATTACAGTTCTGATAATGCTAAGAAGAAGAAGAAATCGTCAAAATCTTCATCATCAAAATCCTCGAAGTCTTCATCTCACAAGAAGAGCAGCTCCAAGAAGGCTCGGGCATTCATTAGCAAGGAAATGGACTCTGAAGCTGAATCTGAGGAACATCAGGAAGAGGAGGCATCTGAGGAGTCTGAGTCTGGTGTGGCGAGTCTGGCTCTCGCTACTGCATTCGTCAGCAAGTCCATCTTCAACTCTGAAGAAATCGACCCCACCAACAAGGCTGACGAAGACAATGATGACTACGCTCCCACGTATTCCTTCATGGCAAAGGGTGCCAAGGTAACAAAATACCCCTCCTCTGAATCTAGTGAGGATGAATCTGATGAAAATCTTAAGCCTAGTTACTCTAAACTTGCTAAGATTGTTGTGAAACAACAAAAGGCTATTGAAAAACTTCAAAACATGCTAGACAAAAGTGATGATATGTTGGGTGATGAAATGGACCGCACTAAAGACTTAACTGAAAATCTTCAGAAACTTCATTCTAAGTTTGACAGCCTTCAAAGTCATCATAAATCTCTCTTATCTGATCACGAGAAGCTTTCCTATGAATTTCTTCGAAGAAAGCAAGATCTTGAGAAGCTAAGAGTGAGTTATGAAGATCTTCATAAGGAGCGTGATTCATTGCTTGCTCAACAAATCAGCGCTTCTCAGGAAGAATTTGTTCCTCCATGCTTAAAGTGCATTGAACGTGAATCTGCTAATTCATCACCTGAGTGTTCAAATGCTTCAACTGTTACAAATTTTTCACCTGCCTCTGCTATCACTAATTCCTCATCTGAGGACATTGCTAGTATCACTGACGATGCAGGGCTGAAGGAATTGTACACGACAGGCATGTACAAAAGCCTCAAAGGGCATCAGATTCTTTGTGATGTGCTCAAAAAGTAGATCCTCAACAGAAACCCTAGGAAAGAGGGTATTGCCTTTGAGAGGAAACTCAACGCTGATGGAACATATTGGAAGCCTAAGCAGTACCCCAAAACCTCATGGGTTGCTGCAAAGGGACCTCCAGTTGATCCATCTAACTTATCTGGCTTTACATGTGAATCTTCTCATTCTTCTGATGAGTCATTTGACTCCAACTATAAACTGTTCAAAAATCAGAATGGTGAAGTATTTACTAGATATGTTGGCACTAACTGCAGGAACGGTTCTCCTATGAAGAAAATGTGGGTTCCCAAAAGTTATGTTGAAAGTCTTTAGGTGAATGTCCTCATGATACCACCTGTGAAGAACAAGAACCACATATCCAATTCTTCATATGGACGTAATTCTTCACATGGATCAAATTCCTCAAATGGATCAAAGTCCTCATATGATTATCATCGTGCTAACAACTCTGTTTCACAGGGTAGAGCTAAGGGCTATGAATATGAGCATTATTCTTCAAATCACTATGTTCATAAGTCCTCGGAGAATTTCTCTACTTATTCATATGCTTACCCTAACCCCTCTTATGTGAAACGAAATGGATTGGCCTCTATGCCACCTTTCTCATATGGTGCTCGTAGAGTCATGAACTCTTTGCCACCCCTTCAGATGTGGGTAGTGAAGAAAAAGAACTAATTTCTGCTGCAGGGTCAGGTCTCCAGATGTGCCTTAACGTCTGAAGTATTTGCTGGAGGCCTAACAAGCATGGCTGAAAGGACGCAGGCGAATCATGATGAAATGAAATTTCATTTCACACGTCCTCATACTGAAATATCTGTTTTACTGCTTGATGAAATTCATCTGATGAACTTGATATCATATTCTTCACTGATGAAGTATATGAGATCGTAAGTGGCACTAATTCATCTGTAGGATGATCAGCCGAAAGCCAACGAGTGGGTTCTAGATAGTGGATGTACAAATCACATGACGGGTGACAAGAGTCTATTGATGGATCCTCCTTTATCATCGTCACATCTGAAGCATATCATCTTCGCTGACCAAGGCAAAAGTCAGGTATTGGGTCTAGGTAAGGTTGCGATCTCAAAGGATCGACACATGGACAAAGTCATGCTTGCCGAGTCCTTAGGATACAACCTCATGTCTGTCTCAATGCTTTGTGATCTTGATATGGTTGTTGTCTTTGGCAAGTATCATTGTGTTGTGATCATGGAAGCTGACCATTCCAAAGTCTTCGAAGGCTTTAGGAGAGGAGATCTGTATATTGTTGATTTCTCTACAGGACCACAACCAGCTGTGTGCTTACTTGCAAAAGCTTCAGAAGGCTGGCTATGGCATCGATGACTTGGTCACGCTGGCATGAGGAATCTGAACACGCTTGCGAAGAAGAAGCATGTAATTGGCATTGAAAATGTCAAATTCCTCAAGGATCACTTATGCGGAGCTTGTGAAGCTGGAAAGATGACAAAGGCCAAGCATCCAGTGAAGACTATCATGACCACTACTCGTCCATTTGAATTGCTTCACATGGATCTCTTTGGTCCTAATCATTATTCTGCTGTTTCAAATGATGATTCTCTATATGGCTTTGTTATTTTTGATGACTATTCTCGTTACACATGGGTACACATTGTCACTTACAAACGTGAAGTGCCGGAAATCTTCAAACGATTTTCCTTGAGGGCTTCAACCAACTTTGATGTGAAGATCAAGCACATCAGAACTGACAATGGGACCGAGTTCAAGAATTCCGGTCTTGATGGCTATCTTGATGAACTTGGTATTACTCATGAGTTATCTGCTCCCTATTCTCGTCAGCAAAATGGCGTCGTGGAGCGCAAGAGCAGAACCCTCGCTGAAATGGCTCGCACAATGCTTGGTGAATACAAAACGCCTCGTCGTTTTTGGATTGATGCAATTGATACTGCGTGCCACATCATCAATCAGGTATATCTTCACAAATTCTTCAAGAAGACTGCCTATGAAGTCCTCACTGACAAGAAACCCAATGTGAGTTATTTCAAAGTCTTCGGTGCTAAATGTTGGATTAGAGATCCTCATCACAATGCTAAATTTGCACCGAAAGCACATGAAGGTTTTATGCTTGGTTACGGAAAGGACTCGCACACCTACAGAGTCTTCAACAACGTTCTTCACAAGGTTGTTGAAACTGTAGATGTGCGGTTCGATGAAACTAATGGCTCGCAAAGAGAGCACCTACCTTTTGTAATAGACGAACCATCACCTGAGGATTCTATCAAGTTCAAGGCTACTGAGGATGTTATTCCTACCGAAGAATCTACTGAAGAATTCATTCCAGAACGTGAAGAAAATCGAGCTGGTGCACCTGATGAAAATGCTGAAGAAAATGGTGCGGAAGAAAATGTTGATCAAATTCCTCAACGACAACCAGCTCATCCTCGCATTGCAAAAGAAGTGCAAGTGGAAAAGATCATCGATGACATTCGAGCGCCAGGTCCTCTCACACGCTCAAAAGCTTCACATTTATCTAACTTTTGTGGGCACTATGCTTTTGTATCTATCACAGAGCCCACTAAGGTAGATGAAGCATTTCTGGAGCCTGAGTGGATTCAGGCCATGCCAGAAGAATTACATTAGTTCGAGCTCAACAATGTCTGGGAACTGGTCAAACTTCCAGATCCTCGCAAGCATAATATCATCGGCACAAAGTCGATCTACCGCAAAAAGCAAGATGAAAATGGCCTTGTGGTGAGGAATAAGACACGACTTGTAGCTCAAGGCTACACACAGGTTGAAGGAATTGATTTAGATGAAACTTTTGCACCTGTTGCTAGACTTGAGGCTATTCGCATATTACTTGCTTATGCTAACCATCATAATATCACTTTATATCAAATGGATGTGAAAAGTTCATTCCTCAATGGTAATCTTGAGGAAGAAGTATATGTTGCTCAACCCCTAGGTTTTGAAGATCCAAAGAATCCTGACAAAGTCTTCAGACTCAGCAAGGCCCTCTATGGTCTCAATCAAGCCCCTCGGGCGTGGTATGATACTTTGAAGGAATTCTTCGTGAAGAATGGCTTCACACCCGGTTCACTCGACCCTACTCTCTTTACTAAATCTTATGATGGTGAATTGTTTGTGTGCCAAATATATGTTGATGATATTATCTTTGGCTGTACTGACCAACGTTATAGTGATGAATTTGCCTATATGATGAGTGAAGAATATCAAATGTCTATGATGGGAGAGTTAAAATTCTTCTTAGGTCTTCAAATTCATCAATAGCACAATGGCATATTCATATCTCAGGAGAAATACCTCAAGGATGTTCTGAGGAAATTCAGCATGCAAGATTGCAAAGGCGTCAAAATTCCTATGCCCACAAATGGCTATCTATGCACTGATGAAAATGGTATTGACTTTGATCACAAGGTATACTGCTCCATGATTGGCTCCTTATTGTATTTATGTGCATCTAGGCCAGATATAATGCTTAGTGGTTGCATGTGTGCCCGATTTCAAGCTACACCGAAGGAATCACACCATAAGGCTGTGAATCATATTCTTCGATATCTAGCTCACACACCAACACTAGGATTATGGTACCCCAAGGGCTCTACTTTTGATCTCATTGGATATTCTGACTCTTACTATGCTGGTGATTGTGTGGACCGCAAGTCAACATCTGGTACTTGTCATTTCCTCGGACGATCTTTGGTCTGTTGGTCCTCGAAGAAACAGAACTGTGTATCACTATCTACTGCTGAAGCTGAATACATTGTTGTTGGTTCTTGTTGTGCTCAATTGCTATGGATGAAGCAAACCCTCAAGGACTATGGCGTCAACGTGAAGAATGTGCCTCTCCTCTGTGACAATGAGAGTGCCATCAAGATTGCTCACAACCCAGTTCAGCACTCGAAGACAAAGCACATTCAGATTCGTCATCATTTTCTTCGTGATCATGTGTTGCAAGGTGACATCTCCTTTGAGCACGTGAAGACTGAAGAACAGCTAGCCGATATCTTCACAAAACCCTTGGATGAGAAGAGATTTAGCAAGTTGCGGTGTGAGCTAAATATCTTAGAATGTTTGAATGTTCTTTGAAAGGACACACATCCTGACACTTATGCAAAATTGATGACTTAGATGTGCAACACATGAAGAAACATTTTTTTTTCAATCAATGAAGAATAACACTCTAAGTGTGAAGAAATTAATGAAGAATTTGATTCTCAGAACCCTACGACAATTGTACGCGGTGTCTGAAATCATCATTCTTATACGGTGGGTCACGCCACCACCAAAGTTGAAAATCTTCATTTTTGAAATTCCTCAGTTTTTGAAATTCTTCAGTTTTTCAAATTCTTCAACTTTGTAAAATCTTCACTGGTTCCGATGTTTTTCTTCATTGGCTATATATATATATGAGTTTATGTCCTCTACAGCATTCACTTATGGCTATTTCTTCAAGTTGCTTCTTCTACTAAGTGAATGTGATCGGACCCTTCCCCCTCTATGCTATACTCAACCCAATCTATTCACAAATTCTTCATGTGCGTTCTATTTGAAACTCGTTCAAAATCTTCACTGTGTCCTTGACAGCTGAAGAACTTGCGAACGGAACTTTAAAACTAATTTTATCCAAATTTTCGGTTTTACCGCTCAAACCGTTCCGGATCCCACGATAGACTTATCTATTCACCCATGATCTAACAAGATCTCCACTTCTCAGTACGTGGGTGACACATGTCAAGCGAAGGAGAAGGGTCAGGGGCATGTTCGTCCTAAATCTTCAGGCAAACAGTTTTTCACTACCACTATAAATACCCCTTCTCCCCTTCCTCACTTCCTTGACTCCGCTCGACCGCTCTCTCTCGCTCGAGCTTCTCAAACCCTAGCACCGCCGCTACTCCATCGTCGCCGGTGAGGAAGAGCTTCACTACCTCGACCTCGTCGCCGTCGTACTCGCGCCGACCACGGAAATCTTCACTCCGCCGCCGCCGTAGCTGTCTTCCTCTGCCAAGTTAGGGCGTGGAAGATCTACACCGACGAACTTCACTGTTCTACTTCACAGTTCGTCGTGTTCTTCATCCAGGGTAATTAAAAGTTACTTTTGCTACCCCTTTTGATTCAAAATTTCACTACAAAATCTTCAATGGTGTTTTATTCTTCAAATCCTCACACACAAAACACCTCACTAGTCATCTGTTCTTGATTCATTTCTCTAAGCATCGTTTTTCTTCAAGATTCCTCAATTGTGTGGATCCTCGATCTATACAACTCTGGAACCTAAGACAAAGAACGCTTAGTGAAATTCTTCAAGACTCATCTGGTCAAATTCCTCAAACTTGTTCTTTTTTGAAAAACCTTCTGAGAACGCATATGACCTCTCCAAATTCCTCGCAACTATACTCTGTTCACAGGTACTCATGTCCGCTGCTGAATCACTAGGTTCTCATCAACTTAACTCATTTGCAGCGTTCCTCGAAGAAAAGTTGCACACTTCTTCCGAAAATTCGATTGTTCAAATTCCTCATCTGAAGAATATGGCTGACGAAAAGAAGCCGCAGAAAGGAGGAAAGAAGCCTGAGGTCATGACTGCTTTTGAAATACCTGAGGCCATCTATGCTGATTATTGCACACCTGATGAGGCTAAGTACGGAAAAGAAAATAAAAATCAGCGCAAGGTGCGCATACAGAAGATTGAAAGGAGATGGGCAAGAGAATGGAGGGAGTAAAAATATGTGACTCCAAAGTATATGAAGAAATTCGCACTTAACCCTCCATGCCCAAGAGCTCCATTGGCACCTGGCCAAGAAGCTGACCCCACCAGCATCAAGCGTGGTGAGGATTTATCTAAAGAATGGGCAAAACTCCAAGCTAAGTTGGCGAGACAAGCCAAAGAAGCAGTGAGGAAATTCAATGAAGACTCTGCTGCTGCTGCTGCCACTGAGGCCTCTGTCAAGCCTAGAAAATCTATGGCAAAGAAGCCCGCTCACAAGCCAAGTGCTTCACCAACTATGCCCTCACGGCCAAGTTCCTCAGCAAAGCCCTCACGGTCAGAATCTTCAAAGCCCTCACGGCCAGTCCCTCATGATGCTCCTGCTCCTCCAAAGTCCTCAGCTCTTCCCCCAAAGTCCTCAGCTGCTCCGGCAAAGTCCTCAACACCTATACATCTGGCAACGTGCCAAAGGACAACAGGCATCTCTATTTCCTCTGGTGCCTCAGCGAGTTCCTCAGCTGCACCAAAATCTTCATCAGGCCCCACTCTGTTGAAGACTAATGCAACGGCTGGCCGAGGTCCTTGGCCAAGTCCGAAGAAGAAACAGGTTTCCTTCTATGTGCAATCTGACGATGAAGCTGATGATGATGAACTTGCAGAAATCATCAGAGACAGGCAAAAAAGGGCCGCTAGAGCCAAATGCACAAATGTGCCACTGCTTTTGGATCCAAGGGAGATCCTAGATTACATTGATCTCTGGCACAGGGACCCAAACACTCCTATGCCTGATTTCAATCTGACTCCTGGTTAAAGTCACATGCTGGCCCATTTCATCACTGAAGAGAAATGGAAATTTGAGAAGGCCAGGCAGATCAAGAAGGCTCAGTTCAGAAAGGAGAAGTTCCTGAGGAAAAACATTGTCAAAATGACAACTGATGAACTCCTTCAGATCCAGTCTGAAATCAAAGCCCTCAGTGATGATTTCAATGCTTACTATGCTGATTGGCAAGGAGCCAAAGTAAGGTTTGTGAAACTGACTAAAAAGTTTACCAATGTTGCAGCCCCATCGCAACAAGAAACTCCTCAAGCTGAAGCTTCTGCTCAGCAAACTGAAGAACATGCCAGCACCGCTGATGACATTCAAGCTGCTGATGAAAATGCTATTTCCAGGGTTGATGACTCTATTCCAGCCGCTGAAGAAATTGCTAGGACATCCACTAGTGGTGCGCCTGATGAAACTGAAGAAGTCAGGGCAACTGCATCAGTTGCGCCTGAGGAAATTCAACCAGATTCCTCAGCTCCTCCAGCGCCTACACCAACTCCTATTCTTCCATCTGCATCAGATGTGAGGAAGACCAAGGCTGCAGAGCGAGCTGCAGTGAAGAAAAGGAAAGCATCCAGTGCTTCAGAATCTTCAGCTCCAAAGAAGATGAAGCCTATGACAAGCTCTATTGAAAATCCAATTGATGCTATTCCAATCTCCACCATGCCATCAAAGGACCTTGTTCCTTTTGGTGAAGAATATGTGATCTCAAGCGGATCTGATGAAGAACCTCAATCTGCTGCTTCGTCAGAGCAGGTTGATGAAGAAATTGAAGTGGGCACTATCCCTTCCACTCCTGTTGCTTCCTCGCCAATGCCTCAGTTCACAGCTGAAGAGGCTGGCGTTGAAGAAATTGAAGATGAAGACGTGGACATTGGCTACACAACGCCCGTGATGAATGATGACTTTTGGGAAAGTCAGCACCCCAATACTCCACTCTTCACCCCACAACAACAAATACCTCGGTCCCCTGCACCAACAGTTCAAATGGGCTCTGAAGAAGCTCATCCCACCTCGTCTGTGCATGAAGACATTCCAGCCGCTAGTGCTGAAGAAACTGTTGTTGTTGAACGTTTGAACACGTAGACTGCAACTGAAGAGGAACCAGAAATTCCCCAGCCTGAAGAACCTGAGATTGCGATTCCTAAGGTTGTGTTGCAACTCATTGACACACCAGTGCCTAAGCCAACGAATCCATTCTCAAAGAAGCAAAAGTTCAAGGCTGAAGATTTCTTCAGCGAGCATGTGTTCTTCACTGACTATAACCCCTATGACTCTGCTCGCATAAGGAAGAGCCGTTTCTGGACTGCTTGTCAAGCCAATTTCTATTCCTCAGTACTGTTCGACAAAGACAAAGTCTTTGATCATGAACATATTCCTCATGTGGACATGGAGTCTCTTCCGTGCTTCGAGCCAGTCCTCAGTGTTCTTCACGATGCTGGATTGCTAAATTTCTGCATTGACATCTGTGATTGGAATGAAGAACTCATTCTTCAATTCTATGCAACGCTACACATCACAGGAAACTCTGAAGATGTGACTTCATGGGTGCTGGACTGGATGTCTGACAATACTCACTACAAGGCACCAGCAATTGAATTGCTTCGTGCCCTCCCACAAAGTCCTCCCCTTGACGGTGCTCGTTGCGTCTACAGTGAACCTGTGCTTTCAAATCATTTCATGCAAGTGCTGATGAAGCCTTTGAAGCCAGGGCAGGCTCCTCGAACCAAATTCCTCGTTAAGGAATTACTATATGTGCCTCGGACTGTCTATCGCATTCTGACGAAGACAATGAGTCCTATCAAAGGCCACGACTCAAATGATGAAGAAGTCGTTGGCATCATGAAGAATATGCTTTTCAATATCATTCATGGCGTTCCCGTAAACTTTCATGATTTCTTCATGAGGACTCTTGCGAATATTGCTATGTCACCATTTGAGCTGAAGCCTTATGCACCATGGATTATGAGATTCATCAGGACAAGGGCTTCACTAAATTACAAAGCTGACACTTTGAACCATGGCAGCTACTTGCCTTCGATTGAAGTCCTCAAACGGACATATTCCTCAGCTGATGACAAAGGCAAGGCAACTGCTGTGATAGATGAAGGCATTCGTCCATTGGATGGTCAATTTCGCAAGGCTGCATCCTACTCCACCAATGATGACTCTGCCACACATGACTCTGCCGCCAAGCAAAATCCTCAAGCCACAGCACTCAGGGTGATGACCGATCGTGAGTTACTCCTCAGTCTTCATCAGAGAGTTGATCGCAATCAAAAATGGGTCAAGCGTTAGTTTGGTTCAATTCTTCACAACATGACATCAACACACAATGCAGTGAAGAAAAATCACTACTACCTCCATGAAACCTTCAACCGTACCTGGGCTGTTCTATCACATGTCTACAGCGCTGCAGATCTGAAGAATATGGGTCTCAAGGAAGAATTTGACTAGTCTGCACCTCCACCGAAGAAATTCAAGAAGGTCAAAGTTCCTTCCTTGGTGCCCAGCTCCCATTCTTCATCACGCAACACTGATGAAAATGAAGATTTGGACGACACTGCGGCAGGTCCTACTATGACTACCAACCCCGACAACGCTGGCGCTCCTCCATCAACTTGATATTCTTCAGGGGCGTTAGTCCTCAGTTTCGATCCTTTTGGTCATACAATGACAAAGGGGGAGAAATTTGAGTTAGTCTTCAAGCGGGTCTATTATATGAGTGTTTTTGCTAAGTTACAACTCTCGTTCTTCTGAAACTTTATTGGATCGAGTTGTAATCTTAAACCCGATGGTGCTCTGATACTTTTGATGCACTGTGATCTGATACTCTTGATGCATTATTCTGCATGCTTGTTCCTCATTAATATTATTGCACGCATGCTGAATTTCATCAGGCACCATATTTCATCATGCATTTCAAATTCTTCATATTATATGTCAAATGCGTGTATGAATTACAAGATATAGGGGGAGATCTCCATGATTTAACTCTTCAAGTGTGCGTTGCTTCAAAAGCAAATTCCTCACTATGCACATCTTCAGGGGGAGTTCTTCTATATCTTGCAATCAAATTCCTCAATAACAGTACTTACACTTCATATGTTTATCCCCATTGAAAACTTAACCTATATTGTCATCAATCACCAAAAAGGGGGAGATTGTAAGTGCATCTAGTGCCCCTTAGTGATTTTGGTTTATTGAAGACTTATAGGTTAAGGGACTAATGCGTTTGTGAGTGTACACATGTCTATCAGTCTATGAGGAGTTTGATATTTACAGAGAAAGTCGACCCCTAAAAATGAATATCTTCGACTGAAGATTTTGGTATTCCTGAAGACTTTCATGAAGACTTTGAAAGTGAAGAAATTGGTGTATCCGTGAAGACTTGATATTCATGCTAGGAATATGATGCTTGAAGACTTTTGTTTTCATAGTTTTGTTTTTCTCTTTCTTGAGTCATAGGAAACAACATACTGTTAAAGGGGGTCCAGGAAATACTAAGGAAAAATTTCCATGTGATGCTCAACTCAAAATCCTACACCTACCAATCCCTTCGAGTGAAGCCTTTGGAAATCTCATACAGTTCAGTCAATTTCTTCAGTGACAGAGACGAAGTTCTTCTGGTCGCTGATGAATTTGTTCTGACTGAGGAGTTAGGAATTCTCCAGTGCGGATTGCCTACACAGTGAGGAACATGATAGCCCTGAGGAATTTGAGAGTCAAATTTCCGACCGTTGCTGTGTTGCGCGCCAGCTGTCCCAAAATATCTTATCCACCTAACGGTCATATCAGACAAGGGCATTTATGTCTTATCATGTCGGGCTGCTCCCTAGGCTATAAATAGCCGCCCCCTACAACCACTAGCTGGTTGGCTGCTCCGAGAGAAACTGACACTTGTCATCTGAGAGCAACCCATCCTCCGAGGACTTTGAGCAAAAATCATCAAGTGAGGAAAAACCCAAACCCAAACACCTACAAATCCAAAGTGATTGAACATCACTGAAGAGATTGATCCTGCGTGGATTCGATGCTTGTTACCTTTGAAGACTGTGCTTCTTCCAGACGGTTAGGCGTCATGGTCTAGAGCATCCAAGAGGAATTTTGGATCGCCGAGTGACCGAGTCTATGAAGGTTTGGAAGTCGCCTGAAGACTTACCACGAGTGATTGGACGAGGTCTGTGTGACCTTAGTTCAAGGAGAATACGGTGAGGACTTGGTGTCCTGAGCTGCGTGCTCAGTGACTGGGTGTCCTCGAGTTTAAATACTCAGCCGCTCCAACCAGACGTACAACTGAGACAGCAGTTGGAACTGGTCTACCAAATCATTGTCTTCACCAACCTTACTCGTTCTATTTCCTCAACTCTTTCATTTCCTCATTACTGTGTTGAGTGATTGTTCATATCGGTGTTTGAAGACTTTGACTGAAGACTTTCTCAATTTCCTCAGTTCAATTTCTTCAGTCTGTTTGTCTTCATCTTGTGTTATCCTGTGTTTACGCTTCCTATACTCTATGCTTGTCTTCATTTCATCATGATGACTATGTCTGTATCCTATTATGCTTACTTCTGAGTACTTATTCCGCTGCTAGTAGTTCTTCGCTAAGGAATTTCCTCACCGGTAAATTCCTCAGTGAAGAATTCATAAAAATCACCTATTCACCCCCCTCTAGTCGATATAACGCACTTTCACTAGGTAGTTCCCCTAGCTCCATTTTTGTCCCTGCTGTCCCTTTAATGGTCATTTCGTGCCCCGACGTGCAGGAACCTCTTGGATCGAGGCCGCCTTCCTCGGTTCCGTCAGCCGCCGCGGTCGTCATCCTCACCGAACAGCTACAGGGACTTAGACGGGCTCTGCTTTGTCCACATCTGCTCTAGACCACGGATTCGAAGCCGCGGATCCCTCCTACTTCTTCCTGACGCTGACCGCCATTACCGCTGCCCAGAGCTCATTGCTTTGCTCTGTCCGACCTCGCCACTAACAGTATGGTGGGAAATCGCCGCCGCTGTTGGTGTTGTTTGCTACTTGCCGCTGTCGCTTCATGCTGCTGGCCACTTGTTGCTTGCCGTTGATGCTCAATGATGTTAGCCGTGACCTGCCTGTAGATGAGAGAAAGAGAGATTGATTTGCTAGTGCAAGTATCTAATGAGCTAGATGCTAGCTGGTTTGATCTTTTCAGCAAACGCTATTGGGAAGGTAGAACGTTCTCTGAATATTTTTTCTATACCCTATCAAGCCAATGACGTGGTGCAAAGGAATTAGTGAGAAAGTTTTGTGTGTTACCTTATCATATAGATGCAAGTAGTTTGGGCAAAGCAACTTCCGCCTATCATCTATGACAAAGAAAATGCATAGGAATAATAAAAAGAATTACTATGGCTTTTATGCTATCACATTTGCTTGATCGAAACTATCATCTTGGGGTTAGCCTAGAACTCCTCGCAAACTACTGATACCAAGCCATGTTCTTTACAGTCCGCATGTTGGAAATACGCCCTAGAGGCAATAATAAAATGGTTATCATTATATTTCCTTGTTCATGATGATTGTCTATTGTTCATGCTATAATTGTGTTATTCGGAAATCGTAATACATGTGTGAATACATAGACCACAACATGTCCCTAGTGAGCCTCTAGTTGACTAGCTCGTTGATCAATGGATGGTTACGGTTTCCTGACCATGGACATTGGATGTCATTGATAACGGGACCAAATCATTGGGAGAATGATGTGATGGACAAGACCCAATCCTAAGCATAGCACAAGATCGTGTAGTTCGTTTGCTAGAGCTTTTCTAATGTCAAGTATCATTTCCTTAGACCATGAGATCATGTAACTCCCGGATACCGTAGGAGTGCTTTGGGTGTACCAAATGTCACAATGTAACTGGGTGGCTATAAAGGTATACTACAGGTATCTTCGAAAGTGCCTGTTGGGTTGACACGGATCAAGACTGGGATTTGTCACTCCGTATGACAGAGAGGTATCTCTGGGCCCACTCGGTAATGCATCATCATAATGAGCTCAATGTGACCAAGTGGTTGGTCACGGGATCATGCATTATGGTACGAGTAAAGTGACTTGCCCGTAACAAGATTGAACGAGGTATTGGGATACCAACGATCAAATCTCGAGCAAGTAATGTACCGATTAATAAAGGGAATCGTATACAGGATTACTTGAATCCTCGTCATCGTGGTTCATTCGATGAGATCATCGTGGAACATGTGGCAACCAACATGGGTATCCAGATCCCGCTGTTGGTTATTGGCCGGAGAGCTGTCTCGGTCATGTCAGCGTGATTCCCGAACCCGTAGGGTCTACACACTTAAGGTTCGATGACGCCAGGGTTATTAGGAAGACTTGTATGTGATTACCGAATGTTGTTCGGAATCCCGGATGAGATCCCGGACGTCACGAGGAGTTCCGGAATGGTCTGTAGGTGAAGATTTATATATGGCAAGTTGTCATACGGTCACCGGAAAAGTTCGGGGGCATATTGGTATTGTATCGGGGCCACCGGAGGGGTTCCGGGGGTCCACCGGGAGGGGCCACCTCTCTCGGAGGGCCTCATGGGCCGTAGAGGAAAGGGAACCAGCCCTTTGAGGGCTGGGCGTATCCCTCCCTCGGGCCCATGCGCCTAGGGTTGGGGGGGGACCCTAGAGGGGGCGCCCCCCTTGCTTGGGGGCAAGCCCCCTCCCCTTGGCCGCCGCCCCACCTCTAGATCTCATCTAGAGGGGGCCGGCCCCCTTCCCCTTCCCCTATAAATAAAAGGGCGAGGGGAGGGCTGCACACCACATCCAAGGCGCAACCCCTCCCCTCCCCAACACCTCTCCCCCTTCGTTAAGAGCTTGGCGAAGCCCTGCCGGAGTACTGCCACTCCATCACCACCACGCCGTCGTGCTGCTGCTGGAGCTCTCTTCCTCAACCTCTCCCTCCTCCTTGCTGGATCAAGGCGCGGGAGACGTCTCTGCTCCGTACGTGTGTTGAACACGGAGGTGTCGTCCGTTCGGCACTAGGATCATCGGTGATTTGGATCACGACAAGTATGACTCCATCAACCCCGTTCTCTTGAACGCTTCCGCTCGCGATCTACAAGGGTATGTAGATGCACTCCTCTCTCTCTCTCGTTGCTAGATGACTCCATAGATTGATCTTGGTGATACGTAGAAAATTTTAAATTTCTGCTATGATCCCCAACAGTGGCATCATGAGCAAGGTTTATGCGTAGTTTCTATGCACGAGTAGAACACAATTTTGTTGTGGGCGTAGATTTTGTCAATTTACTTGCCACTACTAGTCTTATCTTGTTTCGGCGGCATCGTGGGATGAAGTGGCCCAGACCGACCTTACACGTACGCTTACGTGAGACAGGTTCCACCGACTGACATGCACTAGTTGCATAAGGTGGCTAGTGGGTGTCTATGTCTCCCACCTTAGTCGGATCGGATTCGATTAAAAGGGTCCTTATGAAGGGTAAATAGAAATTGGCATAACACGTTGTGGTTTTGACGTAGGTAAGAAACATTCTTGCCAGAAACCTATTGCAGCCACGTAAAAAACATGCAACAAAAATTAGAGGACGTCTAACTTGTTTTTGCAGCATATGCCTTGTGATGTGATATGGCCAAAAGGATGTGATGAATGATATATATGTGATGTATGAGATTGATCATGTTCTTGTAATAGGAATCACGACTTGCATGTCGATGAGTATGACAATCGGCAGGAGCCATAGGAGTTGTCTTAATTATTGTATGACTTGCGTGTCATTGAATAATGCCATGTAATTACTTTACTTTATTGCTAAACCGTTAGCCATAGTAGTAGAAGTAATCGTTGGCGTGACAACTTCATGAAGACACGATGATGGAGATCATGATGATGGAGATCATGGTGTCATGCCGGTGACGATGATGATCATGGCGCCCCGAAGATGGAGATCAAAAGGAGCAAAATGATATTGGCCATATCATGTCACTATTTGATTGCATGTGATGTTTATCATGTTTTTGCATCTTATTTGCTTAGAACAACGGTAGTAAATAAGATGATCCCTCATAATAATTTCAAGAAAGTGTTCCCCCTAACTGTGCGCCGTTGCGAAAGTTCATTGTTTCGAAGCACCACGTGATGATCGGGTGTGATAGATTCTAACATTCACATACAACGGCTGTAAGACAGATTTACACATGCAAAAACACTTAGGTTGACTTGACAAGCCTAGCATGTACAGACATGGCCTCGGAACACAAGAGACCGAAAGGTCGAACATGAGTCGTATAGAAGATACGATCAACATGAAGATGTTCACCGATGATGACTAGTCTGTCTCACGTGATGATCAGACACGACCTAGTTGACTCGGATCATGGATCACTTAGATGACTAGAGGGTTGTCTATCTAAGTGGGAGTTCATTAAATAATTTGATTAGATGAACTTAATTATCAAGAACTTAGTCTAAAACTTTTGCAATATGTCTTGTACATCAAATGGCCCACGCTAATGTTTCCCTCAACTTCAACGCATTCCTAGAGAAAACCAAGCTGAAAGACGATGGCAGAAACTGCGCGAACTGGGTCCGGAACTTGAGGATCATCCTCATAGCTGCCAAAAGAGCATATGTCCTAGATGCACCGCTGGGTACATCCCCTTTTCCAAAAAAAGGTGAAGTACCCGTTTTCCCAGCAACTCAAGACGTTATGAACGCCTGGCAGTCGCGTAGTGATGATTACTCCCTGGTTCAGTGCGGCATGCTTTACAGCTTAGAACCGAGGCTCCAAAAGCGTTTTGAGCAACACGGAGCATATGAGATGTTCCAAGTGCTGAAAATGGTTTTCCAAGCTCATGCCCGGGTCGAGAGATATGAAGTCTTCGACAAGTTCTACAGTTGTAAGATGGAGGAGAATAGTTCTGTCAGTGAGCACATACTCAAAATGTCTGGGTTACACAACCGCTTGTCTCAGCTGGGAGTTAACCTCCCGGATGACGCGGTCATTGACAGAATCCTTCAATCGCTCCCACCAAGCTACAAGAGCTTTGTGATGAACTACAATATCTAGGGGATGGTGAAAACTATTCCTGAGGTATTTTCAATACTGAAATCAGCGGATGTAGAAATCAAAAAGGAAAATCAAGTGTTCATGGTCAATAAAACCACTAGTTTCAAGAAAGGCAAGGGTAAGAAGAACTTCAAGAAGGACGGCAAGGGAGTTGCCGCGCCCGGTAAGCCAGTTGCCGGGAAGAAGCCAACGCATGGACCCAAACCTGAGACTGAGTGCTTTTATTGCAAGGGAAGCGGACACTGGAAGCGGAACTGCCCCAAGTACTTAGCGGATAAGAAGGACGGCAACACCAAAGGTATATGTGATATACATGTTATAGATGTGTACCTTACCAGTACTCATAGTAGCTCCTGGGTATTTGATACCGGTGCGGTTGCTCATATTTGTAACTCAAAACAGGAGCTGCGGAATAAGAAGAGACTGGCGAAGGACGAGGTGAATATGCGCGTCGAGAATGGTTCCAAGGTCAACGTGATCACCGTCGGCACGCTACCTCTACATTTACCTACGGGATTAGTTTTAAACCTCAATAATTGTTATTGAGTGCCAGCTTTGAGCATGAACATTGTATCTGGATCTCGTTTAATACGAGATGGCTACTCATTTAAATCCGAGAATAATGGCTGTTCTATTTATATGAGAGATATGTTTTATGGTCATGCCCCGCTGGTCAATGGTTTATTCTTAATGAATATCGAACATGATGTTACACATATTCATAGTGTGAATACAAAAAGATGTAAGATTGATAATGATAGTCCCATATATCTGTGGCACTGCCGCCTTGGTCATATTGGTGTCAAACGCATGAAGAAGCTCCATACAGATGGACTTTTGGAGTCTCTTGATTTCAAATCATTTGACATGTGTGAACCATGCCTCATGGGTAAATGACCAAGACTCCGTTCTCCGGAACAATGGAGCGAGCAACCAGCTTATTAGAAATCATACATACTGATGTGTACGGTCCAATGAGCGTTGAGGCTCGTGGAGGCTATCGTTATGTTCTCACCCTCACTAATGACTTGAGTAGACATGGGTATGTTTACTTGATGAAACACAAGTCTGAGACCTTTGAAAAGTTCAATGAATTTCACAATGAGGTAGAGAATCAACGTGACAGAAAAATAAAGTTCGTACGATCAGATCGTGGGGGAGAATATTTAAGTCATGAGTTTGATACGCACTTAAGGAAATGTGGAATTGTTTCACAACTCACGCTTCTTGGAACACCTCAGCGTAACGGTGTGTCCGAACGTCATAATCGCACTCTATTGGATATGGTGCGGTCTATGATGTCTCTTACCGATTTACCGCTATCATTTTGGGGATACGCTTTGGAGACAGCTAGATTCACTTTAAATAGGGCACCATCTAAATCCGTTGAGACGACACCGTATGAATTATGGTTTGGAAAGAAACCTAAGCTGTCGTTTCTAAAAGTTTGGGGATGCGATGCTTATGTCAAGAAACTTCAACCTGAAAAGCTCGAACCCAAGTCGGAAAAATGTGTCTTCATAGGATACCCTAAGGAAACCATTGGGTATAGCTTCTACCTTAGATCCGAAGGCAAGATCTTTGTTGCCAAGAACGGGTCCTTTCTGGAGAAAGAGTTTCTCTCGAAAGAAATAAGTGGGATGAAAGTAGAACTCGATGAAGTACTGCCTCTTGAACCGGAAAGTAGTGCAGCTCAGGAAGATGTTCTTGTGCTGCCTGCATTTCTCATATTATATGGGAAATGATATAGAACTTTTGGACAGCATTAAGGCCAACTTGAATAAGTGTTTTTCAATGAAGGACCTTGGAGAAGCTGCTTACATATTAGGCATCAAGATCTATAGAGATAGATCGAGACGCCTCATATGTCTTTCACAAAGCACAGACCTTGATAAGATATTGAAGAAGTTCAATATGGATCAGTCCAAGAAGGGGTTCTTACCTGTGTTGCAAGGTGTGCAATTGAGCTCGGCTCAATGCCCGACCACGACAAAAGATAGAGAAAAGATGAGTGTCATACCCTATGCCTCGGCTATAGGGTCTATTATGTATGCCATGCTGTGTACCAGACCTGATGTAAACCTTGCCGTAAGTTTGGTAGGAAGGTACCAAAGTAATCCAGGCATGGAACACTGGACAGCGGTCAAGAATATCCTGAAGTACCTCAAAAGGACTAAGGATATGTTTCTCGTTTATGGAGGTGACGAAGAGCTCGTCGTAAAGGGTTACGTCGACGCTAGCTTCGACACAGATCTGGATGACTCTAAGTCACAAACCGGATACGTGTATATTTTGAATGGTGGGGCAGTAAGCTGGTGCAGTTGCAAGCAAAGCGTCATGGCGGGATCTACATGTGAAGCGGAATACATGGCAGCCTCGGAGGCAGCACATGAAGCAATCTGGATGAAGGAGTTCATTACCGACCTAGCTGTTATTCCCAATGCGCCAGGGCCGATGACTCTCTTCTGTGACAACACTGGAGCCATTGCCCTTGCCAAGGAGCCCAGATTTCACAAGAAGACCAGGCACATCAAGCTTCGCTTCAACTCCATTCGTGAAAATGTTCAAGATGGAGACACAGATATTTGCAAAGTGCATACGGATCTGAATGTCGCAGATCTGCTGACTAAACCTCTTCCGCGAGCAAAACGTGATCAACACCAGAACTCTATGGGTGCTCGATTCATCACAATGAAACTAGATTATTGACTCTAGTGCAAGTGGGAGACTATTGGAAATATGCCCTAGAGGCAATAATAAAATGGTTATTATTATATTTCCTTGTTCATGATGATTGTCTATTGTTCATGCTATAATTGTGTTATCCGGAAATCATAATACATGTGTGAATACATAGACCACAACATGTCCCTAGTGAGCCTCTAGTTGACTAGCTCATTGATCAATGGATGGTTACGGTTTCCTGACCATGGACATTGGATGTCATTGATAACGGGATCACATCATTGGGAGAATGATGTGATTGACAAGACCCAATCCTAAGCATAGCACAAGATCGTGTAGTTTGTTTGCTAGAGCTTTTCTAATGTCAAGTATCATTTCCTTAGACCACGAGATCGTGTAACTCCCGGATACCGTAGGAATGCTTTGGGTGTACCAAACATCACAACGTAACTGGGTGGCTATAAAGGTATACTACAGGTATCTCCGAAAATGTCTGTTGGGTTGACACGGATCGAGACTGGGATTTGTCACTCCGTATGACAGAGAGGTATCTCTGGGCCCACTCGGTAATGCATCATCATAATGAGCTCAATGTGACAAAGTGGTTGGTCACAGGATCGTGCATTACGGTACGAGTAAAGTGACTTGCCGGTAACGAGATTGAACGAGGTATTGGGATACCGACGATCGAATCTCGGGCAAGTAACATACCGATTGACAAAGGGAATCGTATACTGGATTACTTGAATCCTCGACATCGTGGTTCATTCGATGAGATCATCGTGGAACATGTGGGAGCCAACATGGGTATCCAGATCCCGCTGTTGGTTATTGGCCGGAGAGTTATCTCGGTCATGTCTGCGTGATTCCCGAACCCGTAGGGTCTACACACTTAAGGTTCGATGACGCCAGGGTTATTAGGAAGACTTGTATGTGATTACCGAATGTTGTCCGGAATCCCAGATGAGATCCCGGACGTCACGAGGAGTTCCGGAATGGTCCGGAGGTGAAGATTTATATATGGGAAGTTGTCATACGGTCACCGAAAAAGTTCGGGGGCATATTGGTATTGTACCGGGGCCACCGGAGGGGTTCCGGGGGTCCACCGGGAGGGGCAACCTCTCTCGGAGGGCCTCATGGGCCATAGAGGAAAGGGAACCAGCCCTTGGAGGGCTGGGCGCATCCCCCCCTTGGGCCCATGCGCCTAGGGTTGGGGGGGGGGGGAACCCTAGAGGGGGCGCCCCCCTTGCTTGGGGGGCAAGCCCCCTCCCCTTGGCCGCCGCCCCTCCCCCCTCTTGATATCATCTAGAGGGTGCCGGCCCCTTCCCCTTCCCCTATAAATATAGGGGCCAGGGGAGGGCTGCACACCACATCCAAGGTACAGCCCCTCCCTTCCCCAACACCTCTCCTCCTCCGTTAAGAGCTTGGCGAAGCCCTGCCGGAGTACTGCCACTCCATCACCACCACGCCGTCGTGCTGATGCTGGAGCTCTCTTCCTCAACCTCTCCCTCCTTCTTGCTGGATCAAGGTGCGGGAGACGTCTCCGCTTCGTACCTGTGTTGAACGTGGAGGTGTCGTCCATTCGGCGCTAGGATCATCGGTGATTTGGATCACGACAAGTACGACTCCATCAACCCCGTTCTCCTGAACGCTTCCGCTCGCGATCTACAAGGGTATGTAGATGCACTCCTCTCTCTCTCGTTGCTAGATGACTCCATAGATTGATCTTGGTGATACGTAGAAAATTTTAAATTTCTGTTACGATCCCCAACACCGCAATGCTACGACTAATAATTTACTCAGGCTACATAACTCGGGTTGCAATTTCTAAGTATTCTTTTCATACTCATTTGTGTCTATGTCATAATTGATGATTATGATGAAATTTCTTCTACATGTGTTCTGATATGTTTCTCATATACTGCGGTTGTGAGTGTGGGAGCGACACTGTTTTTCTTTCAGTAACTTGCTGGCATAAATGATGTCGTGTACTACTCTACGTCCATGTTCCACAGTATAGGACTTGCATCTAATGTTGCAGCGAGTGCTCTTGTTCGGTGATGCCGATGTTTTTGGTTAGTAAAGTGTTTGAAAAGTGTATTTTGGCAGCAATTTCCAATGCCTTTTCTGAGATGTATATATACTTCTCATAGGCACCATGATTGCATCTCCACTGATGGTCAAGCAAGGAAGGAAGAGCCTTCTCATAACAAGATTATCTGGAATGGTACTGCCTTTTCTACAGTAGATTGTGTGCTTGTGTTTCTTGATGTGGCATGACTTAGGAATTAATGTTTTTTTTTCTGTTTTGAAGGCGCATCGATGTTACTCTTGTCATTGTCCTTCACCTGGAAGGCTTTAGCACCTTATTATGGCACTCTTGCTGTTGTTGGCACTATCCTGTAAGTGGCTTACATTAACCTAATATGGTGTTCTCCTGGTTTTTCATTATCACTAATTTTAGCTCATAACTAACTTCAAATCTTGATAGTAATTTTATGAGTGTGGTGTGAGCACACAACACCCACAAACCAATTTCAGTAATCTCCGTAAACCACTTAAGTGCGGTGTGAGCACCCCACTTTAATATCTGACCCGCCTAAAATATATAACCAATGTTTACTCCATCACACAATCCTTGTGCTCCAGCTTCTAATCTTCAAATCATACATCAGATGTAGCATCATCTACGACATGGGTGTTCCTTTAGTAGTTGTAAACATCTAGATGCCAATACCTACAGGAAGTTAAGCTAGGGATTAGAAATCTAAGTTCAGTCGCAGCCCACAGGGCCTGGGGGACGGGGAAAGTTTTCGACTGTACCTGATGTGTTGGCGATATTTAAAGGCTCACACAATCATCATTCTTTTTAAATGGTTTCCCTGGTTCTTATCAAGGGCAGGTCCTAGCGCGGTAATCACCTGTGGCATGGTCATTCCTCCAGAAACAATTATTTCTGTAGAGAGATAATAGTAGAAACTTACGATTAGAAATTCAGGTGATATAGTAAGAGTGCTATTAAAAAGACCATCAAACTTAGCAACCGCAATAAGGAGGCATTACCAAAATAAGCTTATGCTAGATTGAGATGTTACAAAAAAACAGCGAACAAGAGGATAAGATGATATCTGAGTGATTTCTGGTAGAGAACCTAACAACAACAACATATAGTATTCGCAAGTGTTCATAGGATTTAGCAGTTAAATGAATCGCTCTAAAAGACATCACATTACCAGGCAAATGTGTAAAGGCCCCATAACCTTGAAGTATCTCTAGCTGGCCTTTTCAGGGCTTGCACAACAAATTTATGTACGAGAGACTGATTTAAACCACCTTATATATAGACTATAGGTTAATCCTGATAAGCTAACTATTAAGATAAGCCTAGCCAGGCTACATTAGACTTAATTCTTTGGGTGAACCTTTACACTCTTGAGATTTAAGTGTTTAGTTGTCACAAATTACAACTAAAGGATAACACTTTCTTGAAAGTGAACTATTTCAAGAATGAGGTAACACAGAAAAAGAGCACACACAAGTATGGTATGAATCTTTATGTAGCTAATAATGAAAATTATAAATCAAAATTCTTGAAAGCATATAAATGAGTAAATTATCCAGAATGAAGCACTCAAATGTTGTTGATGCCATGAATCCATCTGTAGAAAGCGTTGTGCATAAACAAGTACCTGAAGAATCATGCTCGATGTTATAAGCCCAAATGCGTATTCACCAGCATGAGGATGGCTAATTATTGCCACTTCTTTAAATGCTGATGTATTTTGATATGTCAAATGAATAAAACACATTATAAGAATTTTTTTCTGGTTGGACAGAAGAATATTCCATCATTTTATTCTCTCTAGTTAAGTAGTCGTGCATGATACATTATGTGTCATAATGAATCGGTCCCGACAGTAAATTATTCTCTTATGAGCAAAATATGGCTTAAAGAATTAGACAAGTGCAAAAAGCTACAAACAGCAGTACGTCACACATGAAACCTTTTTATGTTATAAGCAACAAAAATTGTTATATCATATATCTCCAGTGGCAAAATATTACGCAACGGTTAACACAAAATTAGCATGGTAAAGTATATACATTTACGGAGAAGAGACCAATACCTGAGATGCATTAGGAATCATCAATCAAGCTGTTGGCATGGAAAATAAAACCATAGATGTATTAATCTTCTGACTGGAGGTGGAATCAGCCAAGCTTCCCACCTTGACATAAGAGGTGAGTTTCACTATCAAAATATATCAATGCACAACCATAAATCATTGCACTAAAAGCTCGTAACATCAGATTTTTGTTCAAGCAATCACAATTCGATCATATGAACCATGCACTTGTAATCATCATTCAGGAGGTAGAATATCAAATCGAAAGAAAAACGGAAGAAGGATTCCAGGAATTGCGATGCCTTAGAAGGAAGGCAGTAGTAGTATGAGGAAGAGGACCTCACCTTAATGTCGAAGGCAGCAAGGCATCAAAACCAGAATGTAGAACATAGGATTGAAGAAAACTTGGTTAGACCATTTGACTGCGTCCCTCTCAGATCTGAGTCCTGTAAACCATCTCGCTATCCGCCCCCACTTCATCCCTCTTAGATCCGAGTGCTGTAAAAACACTAAACTCCAACTAAGAGGGAGAACATGAGCTAAGTGCAAACACAACAAAAAACAGAAGAAAATAATGTTTGAGAAGATTGGAAAAGATAGATAATGTTTTATCTCGGATGTCAACCACAAGGGTAAGCCTGTATTATTTAGACATATCAACATGGCATCAGTTCAGATCACCCGTCTTCTTGTATGATTTTCATGGAGAAAGACTTTAGACAAAAAATCATCAACAAAGAACAAATCAAGTTAAAACATTATCAACTCATCAAGAGGCCAAAACAGAGACCAGATAGCAAAAAAAAGATAGCTGAAAAAAAACGAATAACCAAATCATAAGTTGTTGCGACAGATCCCTCAGAGTGATAACATAGATCTCATCAATGTATGAATCAGTCCACTGCTTTTTAACATCACAAATATTCAGCGGGATCCGCGAACGACAATCTCCAATCCATAGGAAAGAAAAAGCAAACAGAAACCATATGCAGCATCCTCAGCTCACGTCCGCAGTTATTTGACGTTGAGAATTTCACAAAAAATGGACGAGTTGCCAGACAATGTTTTCTAGGCAAATGCATCTCCATCAGACCACAACGATGTTTGCTGCTCATATTTTCATCCAGGACACCAGAAGAGACACACAACCAAATAATAGTAGAACAAAAGTGAAGGAAGAGGATCAAGGAACAAATAGAATACCAAATCGGTACACCAGGAACAACAAAAGATCAAATCGGTAGCCCTCGGGGATTATGAGAAAAAATGGCATGGAGAACACCAAAACCTACAATCTGGAGTTCTAGACATGAGGATACATGCAAATTCGCATTAGGTGCATGTTACACGGTCGACTCGATTACTTGTAGAGTCAAATCTTAGCGTTTAGCGTCGTTTTGCAAATTAGCATTGTCATACTAACTTTCATGGCCCGCCTTCAAATTCTTACTAATATAGCCACTTTAAAATTCTTCAAAGCAATTATTTTCTCAGTCTGGTTATAGAGCCTGATATTGACCTTTTCTACACTGTGGCAGCCCTCGTCACTTCCATAGCATGAGAACTTAGCCTGAAGAAAACATCAAGAATCAAAGTACAGTGAGTGAAAAAACAAAGCACAACGACAACACTAATAATTTTAGCATGAAAAGAAGCATCAACCAGATGAACTGCAGCTCCCATGCAAAGCAAGGCTTCTTTAGGATTTTCCCTGAGAGCATAAGAGGTTGACACCACCGCATAAGTTCTTAAGCTGCTGGAAATCAATCAGAAGGAAGAAGACAACACCATCATCTTCAACCTGTGAATGTAGTCATAAGTGAATTTCCTAGAACAGAATATCCCTCCATGTCTAATGACAAAAGCACACTATGAAGTGATGTGTTTAAATCATTTCTATATTATTAGAAATGTATTGTGCAACTATATGATGCTATGATTTCATTTTTCAATTGGAACATTGCATCGTCCTTCGGGTAGCTACAGCAGCAGCATATATATTGGAGTATAACTGTATAACTAATCTTATGATACTAACAAAGCGGACTGCAAAAGTATCTGACTTATTCACAAAACTACAAGCTCCTTTTGATTCATTTTTAGCTAACAAATCATCAATACGGCAGATGGCTTTAATTATTCAGGCAAAAATGCAATAGATATCTTAAGAACAAATAATAATAATTTCCAAAAATGCATATTTTGAGCATAACGATTATGTGTTACTTATTCACCTTGGCCGCCATGGCTTCCTGCTCCAAGCCCGTGCAGACCCATATTCTCCATGGTTTGTTGTTCCAAAACTGAGCAGCCCCTTATTCATGAGAGAAGAAAGGAGAAACGACGAACACACACACATACACAGAGACGGGAGAAGAGAAAGGACAGAGACGTGCTACCCTAACGAAGTTGGAGGTGGCGAGGATCATACTACACACCGGTTACCTTCCCAGTTCGTGCCAATCTTGCTAAGGGGCACCGGCCTACTGCAGGCCAACACCCATGATCGTCCACCACGGACGACGCGCACCTGAAGATGACCAAGGGTCGTCGCTCGCGGCACCGCTCCTGTCTTGACGGCTGCTGCCACCTGTCTAGGGCACCGCACTGCACGCCGCGCTCGCCTGCACTGGCCGTCAACCCGCATCGCTGGAGCCGATGCTAGCAATGGGTCTCCTCTTCTTCCAGATCCCGGCCGGCAACTGAGACGGGTAGAGCTCCTCCCCACATCTTCCTCACGGGATGGGCTCTTCTCCTCCCGCAGCTTCCTCTCTCGCTGGCATAGTGGGCTGGAGTATATGAGGATGCGGTGGTGGTGCAGCTAGCCGGTGGCGCGCGGTGCGGGAGGCCGTGGGAAGGAGGGAGGAGGCGCTGCCAAATGGGGAGGAAGGCAGGTGGGGAGAAAGGAGGGGGCGCCCTCCGGGTGGAGGAGAGGTGGTGTCGAGGGAGTGGAAGGAATCGATGAGGGCGTGATCTGTTTTGACCGCTCGATCTAGGGCTTTTTCACCAGGAGCGTCATTGGTCACGAACCCAGTCGACGAGCCCTTCGTTGCAGTGTGGACCAATGATTATATGGGTCCACTGGCAGCCACCCAGGGAAGCAGCGTGAGGTGTAACAAAATCTAGCAGTGAATAGTAAAAATCAATGGTGAAAAACGAGCGAGCGAGCTGATCGAGTGGCCAGCAATCACTCGCACGCGAAGGCCTCCAGAACGGCGGGTACTCTAGGAGGCTTTATATGTTAGATGTAGTAAACTCTAGGTAATGTGGATGAACTTTGTGCTTGTGGACTTTCTGTACCTGTGATTGTGCTTATGTCCTTGTGAACTTGTTTTTGTGACTTTGTGATATATGTTGAGAATGGTTTGAATATAATGTTTCAGTGTGTGGGATGTCATGAAATATGATTGCTATATATGTTTTATTGCATGGGCAAATTGCAAAACTAAAAACAAAACGCTGACATATGTTAGGGTTGAGAATGGTCTCTTGTGCTGATATTATATAATTTTTTATGCTTTATAAACACACTAGTTATGATTGTGCTCTACCTACAGACGCATCTGGTGACAAAAGACTGGCAAAGATGGTGCTACGTTGTTGTTGAAGATTGCACGAATGTTTGATCTATGGAGTGGATACATCAGTATAAGCTTCGGTGTTATCCTTGTTATAGGATTGTTAGTTGCTTCTGCACTGAATTTGGGCTCTCTCGGGAGATCATATGCGGTTTTTCATCGTGTTGCAGCAGCAAATAAGGAAAATAGCACCTGCCATGTAGTGCTAGTTCGGTTCACAAGGCCAACAGCATAGAGAAGCATCATCATCTCTTGGGCCACAGTGTAAGCGATCTGACAAAGGGGCAAGCAACAAAACCATGGCAGAGGAAGGAGGGCCCAGCTGGCCCAGAACGGAGAAGAGACTCAACCATAAGTTCTCTAGGAAGCAGTGGGTCTCGTCCATGTTCGAGCCCAAGAATGGTGTGTTCGGGGAGAGGTACTTAGCAGCAGTGGCAGTAGGTGAGGGGTCTCCAGAGGATCAGAAGCGAACCGGGTGGCGGCTGTGTGCGTGTGTATCTGGCTATCATTTTCCTCCTCTTGCCGTGTAACTCCATTGCTACAATCCTTCCTGGATTGAGAGTAATACTATAGTAGGTCTTATCACAAACAAACTAGTAGCTCTCTGTACATGAGTGATTCTGTTTAGAATATTTTGAAACTAGAATACAGCTATAGTTCATTAGTAAAATGATACAACGAAAAAATATAATCATGTTGGATTTTGGAAAAACTTCAGACCATGGATCATTATCCTGTGTTCTTAACTGCACAGCAGTGGCCACAGTGAGACGATATATGTCATACACATATCAGGACTTACACAGCCACAAGTCCAGAACCAAAGTACCTCCGCCCCAATAATGTAAGAAACGTCTTACATTATGGGACAGGGAATACATTTTAGTGCCACTAGTAGAAAAACACCTAATAGTCCCGGTTCGTAAGGGCCTTTAGTCCCGGTTCATGAACCGGGACTAATGGGCCGTTACTAATACCTCCACCCATTAGTCCCGGTTCAAACAAGAACCGGGACTAATGTGCCTCCACGTGGCTCTGTGCGCCGAGCCCAGTCAGGGGGCCTTTGGTCCCGGTTGGTGGAACCAACCGGGATCATGTTTTTTTTTCGGAAAGTGGCTGCTTTAGGGGTTTTGGGGGTTATTTTTCGGTTGTTATATTAGGTAGCTAATAGAGAGAAGTGTCCTCTCTTATATCTTCGTCCTTGGTTTACCAACGCTGCTGCTATATATGTTCGTTTTACCCGTTGATATAATAACTCATGCATGCTCGCATACATCAGCATATATAATAACAAGTACTCGTCCTACTAATCATGCATCATCATACAACTTCTACTCGTTATTAATAATAAGTCATACGATCATCATCCTCATAGTCATCGAACCCAACCCTACATAATTATTCTTAACACATGATCATCAGTATCAGGTAGGACCTAAACACCCTTAAGGTAAAATAGCATAAAACAATATAGACCCTGACTCTCTATTATGAAGAATGGCGATCATCCTATCTCCAATTTTTGCCCTTCGCTGAATGTTGCTTCCAAGAAGCTCCTTACGACTGTCCATACATTTTTTCCATTCTTTGATTGTCATGTCTCCACTTTTTTTAGAAACCCGGTATGGACAGTTGAGATTCGTAGGACGACCTGGTTGTATGTTCAAAACATGAAGGCTACCGTGTGTATACATCAGATGAGGCACACAATCATTCAGGATTTTCTGTTGAAAAACATAGTAATAACTTCGTAGTTAGCAATGATATGATGTACTAGTTTTAGAAGTGTTCAAAAAGATGCACGGATGTCGTAATAGTAAAAAATCTTACCAGGGTATCTCCATGGTAGTTACCGTAGTTCAACACGTGCACTAGTGGCACGTATTGACCATAATGTTGAGGAGTTCGATTGTAGACATTGTAATTCTCAAGATCAATACAAAATGCGAACAGATGATTTTTCTCCTGATAAGTTAGTTCGGAGCCTTCGGTGTAGTAGGTTCTGTCTACCATCTTCCGCACATTCTTTGAAGAATGAAAATAAGCTGTCAATGGAGAATAAGTTGTCAACTATTTTGAAATAAACAATATAAATTACTTAATAACTATGTTAAACTCACATGGGGGAAGAATTGGAGGTGTATCCACAAGGACGTAAATCGTAGGTCTCTCTTGCTCGATTGTAGGATCACCAAGATCCATGGTAACAAGCACACCCTCATCAAAACCATACATCTTGTAAAGTGCTTCCCAATTTTTGCAACCAAAATGGGTTACACTCTGAGCATTGTACAGCTTTACTTAAAAATCCACACCATGATGGGTACTTAGGATAATTTTTTTGGTTTCAAAACTTTCATGGTCTTCAAAACCCATCCTCTCCAAGACATAGCGTCTTGCAAAGCATGGGATAAGCTAGTCGAATTGGAAAAGATGAAAAATATTGTCATGATTAAAATAGTTGAAGTCATGAGTAATTACGAAAAAAAACTATTATCGTCGGTTGCGTACCGTATGAACATCGAAGGTCTCCTCGAGCTTAATGCTGAAGCGACGATTTTCGTCCAGCACAATGAACCTGTCGCAGATACCTCGGTCGTCGTGGCACCAGTCGCACTCCCCCGGGCGGTTTTTGTCGTCCGATGAGTACGACATTTCAGGCCTACGTTCATAATTCAAATATTAAACTAGATCATTATTATTAATCACGGGTTGACTATCGATGATCGATGTACGTAGCTCCTCCTTTCATTCCTGAATGCATTATTATATCAAATTGTCTAGCACACGGGAATGAAGGAGAACTTATCCAATATGAGCATTCAATAAGCAAAACCAAATCATAAAATAAGCAAAAAAAATCATAAAATAAAGTATAGTATTCAAATTAGCATGCATTCAATAATTATAAGCAAAAGTACATCATCTCTTGGTGTCCGTACATCGTCGAATATTATCACTAATACAACTAGAACCGTAGCGCCTGACGGGTATCGACGCGGGCGGTGGACACCCAAAGATAAGGAACCATCACAGGATCATAGCTCCAGTGAGATCCCTGAAGAACCTGCCACGTATTGTCGAACCTGCCCTCCAATGCAACCATGTAGCGACGGACGTGCTCGTCCTCCTCGCTGACACGGTGACGTACCACCTCCGCGGTGTCCGGATGCCTCACCACCGTCACTGGCCCACGCGATCGCCGCCAAACAAGGATCGGGTCAACAACGGGCTGCCTCCTCACCAACGTACATCCCCCGGAAGGTAGCACCTCTCAATACCAGCCCGGCGGAGCCCAGTCCCGAATATGGCCCTGACCAAGCAGGCCTCCACCACCGAGTCGACGACGACAAGGATGCAGGATAGGCATCGCCGACGTCGATGCGGGAACTACTTTTATATATAGTTAAATAGAAGTAGTTTTATTAATTAAATCAACTATCTAGTTCAACTACTAAGAACTTACTATAAATAAATAAGTAGTACTTACTAAAAACAAACTACTTCTATATATAGTAAAATAAATTAGTTTATTAAATCAACTAGCTAGATCAACTATATATAAACTACTTCTTATTTTTTTCCTTTTTCTAAATACTAAAAAAATCTAATTAATCTAACAAAAAAATCTAACATAATATAAACAAATTAATTACTACACATCTAATCTAACAAAAAAGATCTAATCTAACAAAAAAATCTATGAACTACATATATCTAAATTACTACACATCTAACCTAACAAAAAAAATCTAATTAATCTAACAAAA
>NC_041389.1:710867231-710868472 GCF_002162155.2 Triticum dicoccoides | reverse complement strand
GTCGGGGCGTGGCGGGGCGGGGCGGCGATGGCGAGGTGGCGGCAGGGAGACGCGCGGCGACGGGAGTGGAGCAGGAGAGATCGAAGTCGCGCTAAGTGTTGTATATATAGCAAAGCCTTTGGTCCCGGTTCGTGGAACAAACCGGGACCAATGCCCCCCTTTAGTCCCGATTGGTGCTACCAACCGGGACCAAAGGCCTCTTTTCAGCAGCCCAAAGGGCGGAAAACAAAGACCTTTGGTACCGGTTGGTGGCACCAACCGGAACTAAAGGGGTGCATTGGTACCGATTCGTGTCCCGGTTGGTGGCACCAACCGGGACTAAAGGGGGGGCATTGGTACCGGTTGGTGCCACGAACCGGTACCAATGCACCCCTTTAGTTCCGGTTGGTGCCACCAACCGGGACTAAAGGCCATGTGCTGCCCGCATCGCGGCACGAAAGTTTAGTCCCACCTCGCTAGCTGAGGGAGCTCGAGAGTGGTTTATAAGCCCCAGTCCCGCTGCCCTCTCGAGCTCCTCTCAAATGCAGGCTTACGGGTCTAAACGCACTATATGTGCCTGTGGGCCTATTGGACCTATTGCGGGCCTGAATCCTGGCCCATTGTTGGGTTTCTAGTCGTATTCAGGCTGTGGTAGCCCTTTAGGTGGCACTTTTTTTTATTTTATTTTGATTCTTGCTGCAGCTGTTTTTTTAGTCTCACATCGCCAAGCGAGAGGCACTCGCAGCTGTTTATAAGCCCTGAGTGCAGAGACGATGACGAAGAGGCTCAATGCTCCTGCACGTTGGTTAGCTTCAAGCCTTGAGGAATACGGTAGACTGCACAGAGCTATGTGCAGTGCAGTTGACACTATTCCGAAAGGCTTGAAGCAAATTAACAAGCATTGCGCCTCTTTTTTATTTTTAATGACTTATTACAACTCAGAAATAAAAAGAAAAAAATTAATATAGCAGAAAAGAAAAAAAAACTGTATAGAAAACTACTCAGAAATGAATTGAAGCAAAAAATAGTTGTGATTAACTGTACTAAAAAAGGAGCATAGATGCTTATTTTTAATGACTTATTACAACTCAGAAATAAAAAGAAGAAAAAATAGTTGTGATTAACTTTACTAAAATATGAGCATAGATGCTTATTTTTAATGACTTATTACAATTCAAAAATAAATAGAAGAAAAAATAGTTATGATTAACTTTACTAAAAAATGAGCATAGATGCTTATTTTTAATGACTTATTACAACTC